>NC_080174.1:8915021-9100368 GCF_950295315.1 Erinaceus europaeus
GCCGACACCTGTCATAGGGAAATGAGAGACTGTACTCTATAAAATACAACTGTATTATAAACCATTACCCTCCCGTAAAGTTACAACCCCCCCATAGCCAGAAATAGAACCTGAGATCCATTGTTATGTATACTGAGACACTTTTTTTTTTTTTTTTGCAACATTTGGCAAAAATCTATTTAAAAAAAAAATCACAAAGGGGAGTCGGGCAGTAGCGCAGCGGGTTAAGCGCACGTGGCGCAAAGCACATTACTGTGCAAGGATCCCGGTTCGAGCGCCTGGCTCCCCACCTGCAGGGGAGTCGCTTCACAGACAGTGAAGCAGGTCTGCAGGGGTCTATCTTTCTCTCCCCCTGTCTTCCCCTCCTCTCTTCATTTTTCTCTGTCCTACCCAACAACGACATCAATAACAACAACAATAACAACAACAAAAAAAAAAAGGGCAAGAAAAGGGAAAGAAAATAAATAAATAAATAAATAAATAAATAAATAAATATAAAATGAAAAATATATATTTGAAAAATCACAAAGGGGGAAGTTTTGCGCAAATGAGAAGTCCTGACTGGGATGGGATAGAATGGAAGCGACAGGAGACACATTCCTGTAGTTATTAAAGAAGCATCCTGTCAGCAGGGCTGGGAGGGGATGAAGTAGGCCTCCATTAGTGGAACGTTCCATTCCCTCCGTCACCAGGGAGTCTGTGCTAACATTTTAACTTTTGCCCCCAGGGTTATCACTGGGGCTCAGTGACTACACGAGCCCACTGTTCCTAGAGGCCATTTTTCCCATTTTATTGCCCTTGTTATTGATGTCGTAGTTGTTTGCCAAGACAGAGAGAAGTTGAGAGAGGAGGGAAGACAGAGAGGGGGAGAGAAAGACAGACACCTGCAGACCTGCTTCACCACCTGTGAAGCGACTCCCTGTTGGTGGGGAGCCCGGGGCTCGAACCGGGATCCTTACACTAGTCCTTATGCTTTGTGCCATGTGCGCTTAACCACCCGGCCACCCTGTGCTAACATTTCTAATACAACATTATGTTATCGTTATGGTAATTTTGGTGCTCCTTGGCCTTGAACACACACAGTTTGACTCTTCCTGGTTGATTTTTTTCAGGAAGAAAAAGAGAAGTGGCAACAGAGTACGGAAACTACCCCAGTGATGTAAAACACACATGAAGCAGGCACCCTACTGGCTTGAGAGACCCCCATTTGACTGGCAAATGTGTCTGGGGATGGAGTCTAGTTCCAAAGACTCTGTTTCCCTTCCCTACTCCAATCGACTTCTACACAGGAGCAAAGATGACTAAACTATCTGAACTTCTGAACTCTCCCTAGCCACACACAGGAGCGGAATTCGAGTCCATGTGCTGTAGGAACACAGCCACTAACTAACGTAGGCCGGGTGGTGGCGCACCTGGTTGAGTGCACACATTACAGTGCAAAAGAACCCGGGTTCAGGTCCCGGCTCTCCACCTGCAGGGGGAATGCTTCACGAGTGGCGAAGCAGGGCTGCAGGTGTCTTTCTGCCTCTCTCCCTGTCTCTCTCTTCCCTCTAAATTTCTCTCTGACAATAAATATTTTTAAAACTGAAAAAAAAAAGAATACATCCATTAACTAAATAGCGTGAATATCAGGGGAGTCTTCCTAAGCGTGTTCCAACACCATAGGCTGGTCATATCAGGTGCAGGAATGGCAGCATACTCACAAAGGAACCTGGAAACCTGCCTAAATCCATGTAGCCAGTAGCAGAGAGAACAGAATCCTAAGTTCTGCTTTTTACAAATCAAATGTTATCACAACAGCTTTTAGCATTATTTTGTTTTAATTATTATTGAGAGAGGGAGAGGGAGAGAGGGAGAGGGAAAGGGAAAGAGGGAGAGAGGGAGGAGGGGAGGGAGGAAGGGAGAGAGGGAGAGAGAGAGAGAGAAAATGAATGTTATGACCAAAGTTATGACCAACTGCCTTCAATGTGGTGGGGGGCCAGCATTGAATACGGGTCTCACACACGGCAAAGCAGAACACTATCCAAGTGAGCTATTCCACGGGCCCTCAGTGGCTTTAAGGTCATGCTTAATTCCAGGCAAGTTTCAGTTTGGAAATCAGAGGTCTACAGTATGTTTCTGAAATAGGCAATGATTCTGTCAGCTGAACAGTTATGCAAATTTCTATGTGTTTCGTGGTTTAAAAATGGTATCTAGATCAGTAGTTTGGCAGCTGGCTGAACTCGTCCCATATTTTTAAAAAAATCTGTGGGATGTATCTGTTTGCAGTTTCGAGCTTCTACCAGACTAACAACTTGGTGACAGCAAGCTGTCTTCCAATTAATGTTCCAGAAAACACTTCTTTACTTCGAGATAGAACAGGAGCCAATATTTTCCAGGTTGTTATATGGAATATCTTGGCATTCTTGGATATATATGTTTGTGTGTGTGTGTGTGTGTGTGTGTGTGTGTGTGTGTGTGTATGTATGTTTGTGTGTGTGTGTGTGTGTGTCATGTTCAGGGTTCAAGGTAGTATATGTTGAAAATGTTTTGCTTGACTTTGTTATGAAGCTTCAGAGACTCTTGAATAAGTACCTGTTTTAATCTTCCCAGGCCTAGTGAGCAAAGTTGCTGGGACGCTGAAAACCAGTGTCACATTAGACTGACATCACTCCCCTTTCTTGAAAACAAAGTAGACTTCCAGAAGCATGACCATGGAGTGGCTGCCTCACCACTGCTGCCTTCATCAACTAGTCACAGCGACAAAAAAAATCATCTCTTAACTCACCAAATTACAACGGGGATTTTTTCAGGAACTCCCAAGTGGGTGCAGGTATACATGGGTAGTTGGTGGAAAAGGAGTGAGGGAGAGATTCTCAGGACTTAAGCAGCCGTGCTTAGTGGCTGGCAGCCGGTGCCATTTTGGGAGTTACGTAGCAAAGCACCTTGCCAGTGGCAGGAAGGTAGGTTTGGGTGCTTAACCTATGAACCCAGGGACCAGAGGATATTGAACTGTCAACAAGGACTCACAAGTGTTTGAGGGTGAAACCAGACTGAGAACTAAAATCCTGTAGTTTACTCAGGCCCTAGCAGTCAGCTAGGAAAATAAATTCTGGCCGACTTCTAATGACATAGCCAGGGAGTAGCAGCTGTTGCACTTCTCTCCTAAGTCAACAACAACAAAACTCTCTTTAAAAGTCAACAAATTAGAACTGGTTTCTTTTTCAGAAACTCACTTAGGCACAAGTGGGTGCAGGTACACGTGGTCAGTGGATGAAAAAAGGCGAGGAAGCTGCCTAGGCCTGGACATCTGGATAAGAAAATAATCCTGCTTGTTCTTTGAGCACTAAGGAAAAAGCAGTTCTCCATGCAATTACATCCCAGAGGCTGAAAACCCAGCAATGAGACCTTATACTGACATCTCAGACACTAAATCAACTGTTGACACGGGGTAGAATCTCCCCTTTCCCTCCTCCACCACAATATATAAACAGAGAAGTCCAACACCATAGCCACAGTGTCACCCTGCTGGCTCAGCAACAGAAGCCACATTACATGCAGAAACTGAGTTCAGTGATGCCTGAAGTCACAAACAACCAGACAGACACAGATCTAGAAAATATGACAGGGCCTGGGTGGTAGCACCCCTGGTTAAGTGCACATATTACTATGCACAAGAACCTGGGTTCAAGTCCCTGGTCACCATCTGCAGGGGGAACTTCATGAGCAGTAAAGCAGTGATGTAGGTGTCTCTCTGTCTCTCTCCAACGCAATTTCTCTCTGTTCTATCAAATAAATTAATTGATTAAAAAGGCAAATATGATAAAGAAATCAGAAAATTCATGACGAGGGCAGTTCAAGAAACTAAACTTTACAGACACAAATTCACGAAGTCTGAGATTATTTTACCCAAAAAATTATAAAACAGAAAAAACAAACAAACAAAAAACTCCAAAGAGAGCTTAAATTCACCAATCAAAAGGTAGAGTGACTGAATGGATTAAAAAACAAAACTCGTCTATTCTATGTCACCAAAAAACACACATCTGAAAGAAAGCTAACAGAAGCTCCAAGTAACAGGCTGAGACAAGGTATTCCAAGCTAATAATATAGAAAAAAAGAAGATAATAAAAGAAAAGCAGTCTCAGGTGGGGGTAGATAGCATAATGGTTAAGCAAAGAGACTCTCTTGCCTAAGGCTTCAAAGTCCCAGGTACAATCCCCTGCACCACCATAAGCCAGGGCTGAGCAGTGCTCTGGTTAAAAAAAAAGGGGGGGGGTGGAGTTCGGCGGTAGCGCAGCGGGTTAACTGCATGTGGCGCAAAGCACAAGGACCAGAGTAAGGATCCTGGTTCGAGTCCCCAGCTCCCCACCTGCAGGGGAGTCGCTTCACAGGCAGTGAAGCAGGTCTGCAGGTGTCTGTCTTTCTCTCCCCCTCTGTCTTCCCCTCTTCTCTCCATTTCTCTCTGTCCTATCCAACAACGATCAATAACTACAGTAAAAAACAAGGGCAACAAAAAAGGGAAAATAAATAAATAAATACATACAAAGTCTCACACTCAAGCACTAGCTTTCTACCTCCCTCTGCAGCTTTTTGGCTGATAATCCAATTCCTCTGTAAGACTACTGACTTTATCGATGTGGAGACTAGCGTCTTACTTAACCCCCCTTCAGTCACCAAACCAGGAGAGAATCATGCACAGGCACCTAAAAAGCTGGGCAAGACTTGTTTGCTTTGCTTGGCTGAGAAAGTAAGAAGCAGAAAGCTAATCAGAAGGCGTGCGCGCGCACACAGAAACAGAGACTAGAAAGGAGCTTGGCGTGGACAGTCACCTCTAGGCAAGAGCAAAGAGCAAGTGAAGTTGCCTCCTCCTTCCCTCCACATGGTGATCCAGGTGCCTCCCCTCCCCCAGCCCCACCCAGCGGTCACCATGTGACAGCGCAGAGACTGAGGGGAGGACAGGGCGACAGGGCGGGGAGACTCTGCCTGTCACTAGTCACTCAGTCCCTACAACAGTCAACAGTCCTACTACATGTTTGGGGTTTTCCAAATGTGAAACCGCTTGGCGTGAAGTCAAATACATACAGGCAGGCAGAAGCCATAGAAAGCTTTGCTGGTTTTGCAGCCAAAAATATCCTGTCTGGCATCGTCCACATCAGTGCAGAACAGGCATCGGGTCAGTGTCTGCTCAGATCTCCTCCTTCCTGTCTCCTCGCCCCACTGCTCCGTGGCTTAGGACCCACGGGGACTCACTCGCTGGTTTCTAGTGGCCATTGAGGAACAGTGGAAGGTGCAGGATAAGTGACTGAGTATTATTCTAAGGACCTGCTTATTCGAATGGCCCTGGGTCTAAAGCTGCTTAGTTTGTTCTCCAGTGCTGCCGGCAGCGAGGGCCATGACGCTCCCAGAGCCCATGGCGCTGCTGTTTCCTCATCTGGAAGCACCACACCAAACTGGTGAGGCCGTAAAGCAGTGTGTCAAGGGTGGGGGCAAAGTCACCTGCCCCCCACCTGCCCCCCACAGACATGCAGCCTCCACCCCTGATCTACGAAGCAGAAGGGAGTCTCACGTCACTTGGACAGAGTGGAATCGGGTCATTTCCTGGAAGCTCCCTGAGAACAGAGCTCCCTGGGCTCTCTCATTCACTGCTGCATAGCTTCCCGGGCCCCCAGCCCAACAGGGCACTGCATACTCAACCAGGCATGCATTCTACACAGAAAGTCCTGAGTGGGAGCCCCGGCACCACATGGGAGCACCATGGACAGCGTCGAAAGAGCTCCAGGAATGGTTATACCTCTTCCTTTCTCCCTCCTGAAAAGCTGAAGACACGCTGGGTAGGGGAGGCAGTTCTGCAGTATGTGTGCAGGGTCCTGGTTTCATTCTGCAAGCACCATGAAGTAAAGGGGCTGGGAGGTGCTGCGGCAGCGCGTTGAAGGCACACGATACATACACTCCTCCCACTGGGAGAAAGCTTCCTAAGCAGTAAGGCAGGTCTGTAGGTGTTTCTCTCCCACCCTTTTCTTTAAACTTTTAAAAAAGATTAGACAGAGACAGAGATAAAATGAGAGGGGAGGGGAAAATAAAGAGGGAGAAGACAAAGAGACACTTCCAGACCTGCTTCACAACTCATTAAATGTTTCCTCCTGCAGGTGGGGATCAGGGGCTTGAACCCAGGCTCTTGCACACTGTAGTGTGTGTGCTTAACCGGGTATACCACCGCCTGCCCCTCCCCCCTCTCGTTCAAAAAATGTTTGATTTTTAATAGAGCCAGGGGTGGGGGGCAGATAGCATAATGGTTATTCAGAGACTCTCTCATGCCTTAGGCTCCACAGTCCCAAGTTTAATCCTCCACACTGTCATAAGCCAGAGCTGGGCAGTGCTCTGGGGGGGGGGGGGAGGGAGGGAGAGAGAGGGTGAGAGAGAGAGAGAGAGAGAGGAGAAGAAGAAGGAGGAGGAGGAGGAGGAGGGAGCTAGAAATCAAGAGGAAGAGGGATACAGAGAAGAAGAGAGACAGAGACACCTCCAGCCTTGCTTCATCACTTGTGAAGCTTTCCTTCTTCAGGTGGGGACTAGGGACTTGAACCTGGGTCCTTCCGCACTGTAACATGGGTGCTCAATCAGGTGCGCCACCACCCAGACCCCCCCTTCCCTCTCAATTTCTCTGTCTCTATCAAAAATAAATACTACACTTGACCTTAGCCAAAAGTCAGAGAAATGATAAAAAAATACATATATATATATATATATATATATATATATATATATATTGTGAATCCAACCATGTTATTATCATCTGTCCAGCTCACGACAACTGTCTTGTGTGCACCAGCAAATACAGCAGCCATTTTACTGTTTACAGAAGAACCCTTGAGAGTGAAGAGAAACACTCTGATTCACAGGCAAGACTCCCTGTAAGCACAGTGATGGTGATTTCTGCGTTGCCATGTAAATGCCGACTAAAACAAGCAAACTGGAGGGGAAGTTCAATACAGTGAGGGGACAGCCAGTGGCCCTGCTGGGTGTACATGTATGATGCTCTAACAGGCTGAAGTCGCTCTCAACCCCTCACACGGTTTTATTTATTTCTATTTGATAGGCCTGAGAGAAGAAAGGGAAGTGAGAGTAGGAGAAAGACACACCTGCAGCACTGCTTCACCACTTGTGAAGCTTCTCCTCTGCAGGTGGCAATCAGGGCATTGAACCCGGGTCCTTGTGCCTGATAAGGTGTGATCAAAATGTAATAACCAGCACTACCATTCTACAGTAACTCTGACAAGCACTCAACAGTGCCATCAAAATGCTTGTTCCAACACTCCCGGGAATGAGGCGTTGGAGGAAGCAGATGACACATCATTTCTAAGAACCCAGAAAAAGTCCAAGGGACCTGAGGCCCAGGGGAAATCCAGACACGGCCTAGAACATCGAGGCGGCAGGGAAAGTCTTGGGAAGCAGCATCAAATACAAGATGTGCAGCCAAGTCCACTGCAGACAAAACTCACTGCAGGAAACCATTTTTTTGCTGACCATCCATCGCAAGTTCAGCTTTGACTGGGAAAGCTATACTTCTAGTTCTGAACTGTGAGAACTGAGTCTGCTTTTGCTGTGCCTTTTTTTCTTGGTCATTCACTTATCTCTTGCATTCCCTGAGACTGAGCAGTAAACACTGCCCCCCCCCCCCACACACATCATTTAGGAAAATTGTTCTAAGTTGCTACCAGTTCCTAAGAACTTTTATTTCACCTGCGATGTCTTCTGACGCTCATTCTGTATTCTGACGCATCCATCCGTCTATCTATCTGCATCCAACAGAAGCACTCTCAAAGTGTATTCTGACTGCTTTTGAACCCCACAGCCCCACCCGCTAGCCTGCTAGGTCACTGCTAAGCCACCTGTCTTTTCCCTACACTTTGCCCCAGGCTAATGCAAGCCGGGTGCCACCTGCTTTGGAATAAATCAGACAAGACAACAGAGGTTGTGTACTGATTGCCTACAGATCATACTGAGCACGTATCACAAACAGGCCTTGCCAAATGTGCACTTTTGTTGACATACCTACAGCCCCCCCCCAATATATATATATATATATATATATATATATATATATATATATGAGATTTTACAGCTAAGAAAGCACTTCGCTTTCTATTTCCATATATTCTCTAGGTCTCTCTCTTTTTTAATAATTTTTTTAGTTGTCATTCATATAGTTTCTTACAACTAGGTCTCTTTTTCTTGAGAAAGAATATTAACAAGTAGCACCTGTATTTATTTCTCTCCAATACAGATTACAACGACAGCCAAGAACAGCTCTCAGGAATTAAGTGCTTACGTGCGTCAGTGATACTTAGTCATTGTGTTTATTTATGTTTTGAGACAGAGAGGCAGAAAGAGAGTGGAAGAGACCACAGCAAGCGTCAAGGGCTCAGGAACTGAAGACCACTCCTATGACACCCAGCTAGTATTCCCAGGGAAAGGGCACTGGCCTCCTTTCATAGGGGCACAGCGACCTCTGCTGGCAGAGACACAATCCCCACACGCAGTTTCCTCCAGTGACTGGAACTTTTTAAGATTTTATTTTTAGCACTGGCCTTAATGGCGCACTGGCATGGCGCACTGCTTTGCCATGTGTGTGGCCTAGGTTCGAGCCCGGCCCCCACTGCATTGAAAAAAGCTTCTGTGCTGCAGTCATTTTCACTCTCTGCCTTTGGTGGTGGTGTTTTTTTTGTTTTTTTTTAAAGGGGAGTCTGGCGGTAGCGCAGCAGGTTAAGCACACACGTGGCACAAGGACCCGCATAAGGATCCCAGTTGGAGCCCCCGGCTCCCCACCTGCAGGGGAATCGCTTCACAGGCGGTGAACCAGGTCTGCAGGTGTCTGTCTTTCTCTCCCCCACTCTGTCTTCCCCTCCTCTCTCCATTTCTCTCTGTCCTATCCAACAACGATAACATCAATAACAACAATAATAACGAAAATAAAAAACAAGGGAAAATAAATATAAGATATAAAAAAGGAGAGGGGTTATTAAAAAGTTTTAAAATCCCTTCTTGCTGCCCAAGAGATACAACTGTTAGAGAACATGACTCTCACCACAGAACAGAAAGAATTAAATAGCATTTTAATTTGGAACATGAATCCTGCTGGTGAGAGCAACAATGGCGTCACAAAGAAATTCCAAAAAATTACACATTTGGGTTGGGGGATGCAGAAAGGACTTGTTCAATCCCTATTCCAAGAATTCAACAGTGCTTTGCAAACAGTCTTTTGGTGGGGGGCCAGGTGGTGCCACACCCTGTTGAGTGCATGTTACCATGCACAAGGAGCTGGGTTCAAGCCCCCGCTCCCCACATACAGGGGCAAAGTTTCACAAGCAGCGAAGCAGTGCCACAGGTGAACTCTCTCTCTCTCTCTCTCCCTCTCCCTCTCCCTCTCCATGGCCCTCCCTCCCCTCTCAATTTCCCTCTGTCCTATCAAATAAAATAGACCAAACAAAAAAAACCAATCTTTTGGAAAATACACCCAGCACAGCCCCTTCCCACAGAAATGGCCAAAGCAGCCTGTTAAAAGTTTCCTGATCCCAGATTTTTGGATATTTGTTGTTAGCAGAAATTCTACTAAAGCTGCGTGTTTACAAAACCTGTCTGGTTGATTATTAACAGGTCCCCCGTAAGGAAGGCTCCTTTTTGTCAACCCCCCCCCCCCAAGTATGAAGCATGTCACAGAGTTCTAATGGCAGCCCACAGGCCTTGAGAACATGCAAAATGCATACCTGTAACTCCCCCTCTGGCTCCTTCCCCGAACAGTTTGGGGTTTGTACACAACAGAGTGGCCTGGGTATTTGCTGAGGCCTCAGAGAATCGCACCTGGCTAATGACATTCAGACAAAAACTATTGTAATCAAGGTGTAACCATGCTTGATATCTTCCACAGGTGAAAGTCATTTGTGGCTTGACGACTCTTCCTACTGTACTCCCCTAAAAGCACCAATGATCTCCCTGTTCCTTCTGATGTGTTTTTCAGTGAATTCTCTGCCTGGATTCTGGTCACTGGCACACCTGGCATTTCCCCATCTCCAGGTTTGTGGGTGCTGCCCCTCCAGACTCTTGAGATGAACTATGAAGTGGCTAACATGATTTCCTCTCCACCCTGAGAGCGTCAGATCGCAGAGTCCTAGCATCTGCCTAAGGTTCTCCTACTCACGTATACGCCACAGGTGCCGATTCTAGAACAAGCATTATGTGACATATTTAAGATGCTCAAATGCTCTTTTAAAATTGTCAGTTGTCAGATACCATGTGGCCCACATGCCCATGAAGATTGTTAACTCTTGTTACCAAGAGTAATTTTGAAAGCTCTAGATTTTCCTTTTAAACGTCACAGGTTATCAAAAATAAAAATCAGCTGTACTAGATTAGTCCATTATGTTTAGAACGCTTCCCAATGGGCACATTCTATCTGCATGTTAAAAAGATATCAAAGAGGGAGTCGGGCGGTAACGCAGCGGGTTAAGCGCAGGTGGCGCAAAGCGCAAGGACCTGCGTAAGGATCCTGGTTCGAGCCCCCGGCTCCCCACCTGCAGGGGAGTCCCTTCACAGGCGGTGAATCAGGTCTGCAGGTGTTTATCTTTCTCTCCCCCTCTCTCCACTTCTCTCTGTCCTATCCAACAACAATGACATCAATAACAACAATAACTACAAGGGCAACAAAAGGGAATAAATACTTAAAAAATTATTAAAAAAAAAAAAAGAAAGATGAGGGCTGATGAACTAGCTGGTTTAGGAAGAGACTATGAGTATTTTCTTATTTGCTTCCTTCAGTGAGTTGGTCTCGATTATGACAACCACAAAAATGAGCTCTGAGCACCACTCAAGACAAGCTTGTGTTGTACAAATCTCAGAGCATCAGTAACATTAACAACACAAGGTGAATGATTTGCAAAAGAACTGAAGAGGACTTGAGGAACAAATAGTTGAGTAAGGGCTGAGGAGACGGCATGATGGTTCTGCAAAAGACTTTCATGCCTGCGGCTTTGAGGTCCCAGGTTCAATCCCCAGCACCACCAAAAGCCAGAGCTAATCAGTGCTCTGGTCTTTCACTCTTTTTTTTTTTTTTTTTTTTCCATTTTCTGCATTTCTCTCTCATTAAAGTAAATTTTAAAAAATAATGATAATATTTAAAACAATAAGTAGTGGAGTCAGAGTGATATAGGAGTACTTTTCTAAGGGGAAGAAGGCAGCAGAAACAGTATGAAGACCAGTTAGCACTGAGAAAAAAGGTGCATCAGCTACTAAGGCTCCTTTCTTTGTGCTGGAGTAAGAAAACATTAGAGAAAGGAATAGGAGATAGGGGCAGACGCTGAAATGGTTACTGCCATGCGGGTAGCAATTCTGCCTGGTAGGACTGATCCCAAAGGAAGCCCACCTAATGGCAAGGAAACACAGCATAGAGGTTTCTTTTTTTTCCCTTTAAAGGTTTTTTAAATTATCTTTATTTATTGGAATAGAGACAGCTAGAAATCAAGAGGGAAGGGGTATAGAGAGGAAGAGAGAGAGACACCTACAGCCCTGCTTCACCAGTCATGAAGCTTTCCCCCTGCAGGTGGGGATGGGGGACTCGAACCTGGGTCCTTGCGCACTGTAACATGTGTGCTCAACCAGGTGCATCACCACCGGGCCCCTAGCATAGAGGTTTCTATAGCACACGTTCATGACTGAGACACCAAGAGGCCCCAGGTTCAAGCCCCATCACCAGCATAAACCACAGGTGAGATATGCTTTGAGGAGGAAAATTTTATTTATTTATTTTTACCTAGATGGCACTGCTCTAGTTTTTTTTGTTGTTGTTGTTTTTTCAGATATAGACAGAGGAGAGAGGGAAAGCTCCACAGCACTAAAGTTTCGTCCTGGGAGGTGGTGTCCAGACTCTAAAAGGGTTTTTTATTTGTTTGTTTTATTTGTTTCTTTTTTTACCAGAGCACTACTCAGCTTATGGTGGTGCAGAGGGTTGAACCTGGGACTTTGGAGCCTCAGGCATGACAGTCTGTTTGCATAACCATTACACTGCCTACCTTCCTACCTAAAAGGGTTATTTCCATGGCAAACTGGCTCCGTTTCTGGAGAGCTATCTTGCTGGCCTGAGCATCTTGTTTCACCATGCTAATCACATCTTGAGAGGAATTTTAAGGTATGAAATTTATTTCCTGCATGCTCTACTAAGTCCTTGCTAAAAATGAGCATGAAGTGGAGGCATTTTAAATTTGCAAAGCTACAAACTGAAGATGCATCTGTCTGCCATCAAGGACTTATCTTATGACTATCTGCTTCTGAAAACGAGCAGGACTTTAAAAGGATTTTTTTTTTAATGTTTTGCTTTTTATTATTGGATTGCTACAGACAGAGAGAAATTGAGAGGGATGGGGAAGATACAGAGAGACACCCCTAGCCCTGCTTCACCACTCGTGAAGCTTTCCCCTTGCAGGTAGGGACCAGGGGCTTGAACCTTGGTCCTTGAGCACTGTAATGTGTGCGCTTAACCAGATGCACCACTGCCTGACCCCTTGAAAAAGACTTTAAATAGGACAAGAAAAGACTGACATGAGATGAGCAGGCCTCACTAGGTTTTGGCATTTGGCTGTATTTTAAAGTGTGGTATAATATACACCAGCTACATGCAGCATTTTGATGATGCATTTTTATATAAGAGAAATGCTATTCATGCAGTAATAACTAAACCATGGAGTACTTTTTTGCAAATAAAAAGATATCTGTATTGGGAAACCAATATTAGAAATATCATAAACACTTGTTATTTCAAGTACGGGAAAAAAAAGTCTATAGATACTGCATTTCCTAGTTTGCTTTTTTCTTTTTTAATAAGCCAACCTTTATTTTATTTTTTTTTTCAATTGTCTTTGTTTATTGGATAGAGACAGCCAGAAGTCAAAAGGGAAGAGGGAGAGAGAGAGAGAGAGAGAAAGGAAGAGGGGGAGGGAGAGAGAGAGGGAGAGGGAGAGGGAGAGGGAGAGGGAGAGGGAGAGACCTGCAGAGCTGCTTCACCACTCGCAAAACTTCCCAGGGAACTCGTACCTTCTAACATGGGCACTCATCCAGATGTGCCATGCTTTTTAGCACCACAAATCTTTCCTAAGAATAGTTGTAATTGGGGGCTGGGCGGTAGCACAGCGGGTTAAGCGCTGGTGGTGCAAAGAACAAGGGCCGGCATAAGGATCCCAGTTCGAGCCCCTGGCTCCCCATCTGAAGGGAGTCGCTTTCACAAGAGGTGAAGCAGGTCTGCAGGTTTCTGTCTTTCTCTCCCCCTCTGTCTTCCCCTCCTTTCTTGATTTCTCTCTGTCCTATCCCACAACAACAACAGCTATGACAACAATAGCAACTACAACAAGGGCAACAAAATGGGGAAAATGGCCTCTAGGAGCAGTGGATTCATAGTGCAGGCACTGAGCCCCAGCGATAACCCTGGAGAAAAAAAAAAAAAAAAAAAAAGAATAGTTGTAATTAGTCTTTATAGAGGGCTCCTTCTAAGTCTCTAGGAGGTAACTCCTAAGGCAAGTTTTAGATGTTTAGAAGTGTGAGCGAGTCTGAGCGAGTCAAGCCCATTAACAGGAGAACATAGGGATAGCGGTGAAGGAAAGATTAAAAATAAGAGCTCACATCTTGCATGTGTAAAAGAAGGCCCCAGATTCAGTCCTACAGAGACGACATCTGCAAGAGTGGTCTGAAACACAGATTTCCTTAAGGTACCAAGAGATACTGGGCTGCTGGAAAAGACATGGTGCACTTTTGCAGAGAAAAAAAAAACAAACAGAAAATGTGTCCTGACTTTTCAGACACCCAACAGTGTTGGATCCTCGGGAGTTAACATTTGCCTCTAAGATGAAAGTGAGGTTCCTCAGTCTGGCATGGTTTTGGCTTTAGGAGATGATGGGGTGGTGTGCAGGAAGTTACTCTCCACACCGGAGTGGGTTTACAGCATCCACAGCCCCAGTACTCTCTGGGGCATCTGTAGTATTCTCAGCCCATCCCAGTTGTGACAACGACTGTGCAAATAGTCTCCAGACACTGCAGAATGAACCCTGGGGAGGCTGGGTGGGCAGAATCTCCCTACTTGAAAGCCAGTGGTTCACATGCCAAGAGCAGCAAACTTTCAGCAAGCTGAGAGGGGCTAAAGAAACTACCTGGTACCCATCTGTCTAGTGCACCACAAGGAGGACACACACACACACACATACACACACACACACACACACACACACACACACACACACACACACACAGTTTTAGAATGAATCTGAGAACAGGTAAGGCACAAAAACTTAGGGAGAGCAACATTGTCTATGTGTTGGAAATGCATTTCTTCTCTTTTTGCTCATCATTGGGACTTTACCCCTCCAAGAAGACTTTTTCAGATGGAAAAAGAGGAGGGGGAGGGAAGAAAGGACTGAGACCCCCCTAAAATGCGGGAGTCAGCCTTGTCTGTGAGTTGTGAGCACGGCAAAGCAGGTCCACTACCCAAGCGAATTTGCTGGCCCGCAGTGTATTTCTGTATGGGCTCTCCAGAAAATATTACACAAAGGAATCTGAGCGTGAAGAATGGATCAGAGGAGATTTATTAGAACATTTGGAACAGTTAAAGAATAACTGTACTGTGTTTTTAATCTTCAAAGAACCATCTCATTTGCCAGAATACAGAAAGAGACAAAGTGATCTTTATAGGTGAACGCACAACTTTCTCATAATATCGTAGTAGTATTCAAGAGGAAGGTCTCTAAATCTTACTCTGTCCCAACTGTTACCCATTAGAAATCACCTTGTTTGGTGCACTTGGTTCAGTGCACACTTTACCAAGCATAAGAACTTGGGTTTGAGGCCCTGCTCCCCATCTGCAGGGGGACGCTTCCTGAGCAGTGACACACGTCTAGAGGTGTCTCTCATTCTCTCTCCCAATCTTCCCCTTCCTTCTCAATTTCTCTCTGTCCCATCAACTAAAACAGAAAGGACAAGCAAGCAGAGAAAATGGCTGCTGTGAGCAATGGATTTGTAAGGCTGGCACTGAGCCCCAGCAACAACCCTGGTAGTAATTTAAAAAAAGTTTTTTTTTTAAATTGTAAAGATGAAAAATAAATTTTTTTGAAAGAATCATTATTTTTCATTTTTTTCCCCTTTATCGTCGCCGTTGTTACTATTGCTGTTGTTATTGATGTCACTGCTGTTTCATAGAACAGAGAGGAATGGGGAGTAGGGCGGTGGCGCAGTGGGTTAAGCGCACGTGGCGCAAAGCACAAGGACCGGCATAAGGATCCCGGTTCGAGCCCCCCGGCTCCCCACCTGCAGGGGCGTCGCTTTACAGGCGGTGAAGCAGGTCTGCAGGTGTCTGTCTTTCTCTCCCCCTCTGTCTTCCCCTCCTCTCTTCATTTCTCTGTCCTATCCAACAACAACGACATCAGTAACAACAACAACAAAAAAAAAGAACAGAGAGGAATGGAGAGAGGAGGTAAAGACAGACGGGGAGAGAAAGATAAGACACCTGTAGACCTGCTTCACCACCTGTGAAGTGAACCCCCTGCAGGTGGGGAGCTGGAGGCTCGAACCCAGATCCTTATACCGGTCGTTGCGCTTCACACCACGTGTGCTTAACTCACTGTGCTACCGCCTGACTCCCAGAAAATAAAAATTTAAAAACTAAAGATGAGGGAATCTGGTGGTAACGCAGCGGGTTAAGCGCACGTGGTACAAAGCACAAGGACCGGTATAAGGATCCCGGTTCGAGCCCCCGGCTCCCCACCTGCAGGGGAGTCGCTTCACAGGTGGTGAAGCAGGTGTGCAGGTGTCTATCTTCCTCTCCCCATCTCTGTCTTCCCCTCCTCCCATTTCTCTGTCCTATCCAACAACAACGACGTCAATAAAAACTACAACAACAACAACAAAAACTAAAGATGAATAAATAAAATTACCTAATCATCTTTTCTTTGGAAAATGATCACATTAACTTTCATATATTGTTGGATATTTGAAAGCTATATCTGTCTCCATTGATATGTGTTCTGGGTATAGGAAATCACATTTAAATCTGGATCATAAAAGCAAAATGAGGTCCTGAGTTTTATTTACTTTGAATGGAGGCAGAGAAATTGAGAGCAAAGGTGGAGACAGAAAGGGAGAAAGAGAAACACCTGCAGCACTGTTTTCACTGCTCAGGAAGCTTCTCCCCTGGAGGTGGACACTGGGGGCTTGAACCTGGGTCCTTGTGAACTGTGTTTTCACTGCTCAGGAAGCTTCTCCCCTGGAGGTGGACACTGGGGGCTTGAACCTGGGTCCTTGTGAACTGTAATGTGTGTGCCTACCAACTGAGCTACCACACACCCCTTGAAAAGCAACATGAGGGGAGTCGGGCGGTAGCGCAGTGGGTTAAGCACAGGTGGCGCAAAGCGCAAGGACCGGTTAGTCGCTTCACAGGCGGTAAAGCAGGTCAGCAGGTGTCTCTCCATCTCCCCCTTCTATCCAATAACAAATAAATAGATAAATAAAAAGCACCATGAAACTGACTACTCCACAGATCCGCTTCACTGTGAAGCTTCCCCTCTGCAGGTGGGAGCCAGGGGCTTGAACCTGGGTCCTTGTGTACTGTGATGTGTGTTTTTAACTATGTGCCACTGCCTGGACCCTAAACTCATGAAGTAACCGTTAATACATGAAAATCTAGTTTATGTTTGAACAATCATAATTTTCCTGGAAATGTCAAAAACCCTCTTCCTCACAGTAGATTAGGCAGCTGAGTTCATACAAATTAAACAGCAGGTGGAGGAGATGCCCAAACAAACATATTATGGGCAGATTTTTTTTTTTTTAAACCAGAGCACCGATCAGCTCTGGCTTATGGTGGTGTGGGGTACTGAACCTAGGATCTTGCAGTTCATAACAGTCTCTTTGCATAACCATTATGCTTTTTAACCCCCCATTCATGGGCAAACATTTTCTTGTGGTTAAACCTCAGACCCATCTCTCCCTCCCCCTCTCTCTTTACCCCCTCCCCCTTCTCCTTCCTCCAGGAAGCCATAATACCGATTCTTTTTTAAAAAAAAATATTTATTTTCCCTTTTGTTGCCCTTGTTTTTTTATTGTTGTAGTTGTTATTGTTGTTACTGATGTCGTCATCGTTAGGACACAGAGAGAGAGGAGGGGAAGACAAAGGGGAAAAGAGAAAGATAGACACCTGCAGACCTGCTTCACCGCCTGTGAAGCGACTCCCCTGCAGGTGGGAACTGGGGGCTCGAACCGGGATCTTTACTAGGGTCCTTAAGCCGGTCCTTGCACTTTTGCCCCACGTGCGCTTAACCCGCTGCGCTACCGCCCCATAATGCTGATTCTAATGGCACTGCGGTTAGTTTCACTGGCTCAAACCAAAAGGTCCTATAGGTTCCACAGCCACCTGAAGTTGATCTGACTAGTGACATGAAAACCCTTTGGGTGTGTTACCAATCTGATATGGGGGGGGGGGGAGATATCAATTACTTTCAGAGTTGCTCTATATACTGATGGGAGGACAACAAATGAAGTCAAAATTCTGTATGCTATTTCCCTTTCTCCCCTCCCTTAATCTTTTTCCTTCCCTTCCTCCCTCCTTCCCCCCCTCTTCCTTTCTTTTACCAGAGCACTGCTCAGCTCTAGCTTACGGTGGTGTGGGAGTTGAACCTGTGACTTTGGAGCCTCAAGCAGGAGTCTTTACACATAGCCATTATGCTATTTCTTCCCTGCCCAAATTTCTGGCTTCTAAAGATCAACATGAACAAGAACAACTTTCACATCTATCTCCAACGGTACCTTAATCTGTACACCCCAGAGTCAAGGCACAGCGGTTTCTGGTGATGGGCATACTAGGCAAAGTCCACATACTTGACTATGAATGAGCTCCAGCCCTACATTCAAGGGAGCAAGAAAAATCTGCTGAGGGCAACATGGCGTTACAACAATCAGAGTTACTACCATCCCTCTAAGGCTGTCAGGCTACGTCTAACTCCTCCCAAACGAAATGAGGTCTGCCTGTGATTTGAAAACATGATTAAGATGTTCAGCAACTCGGAAAGGGTATCCAAACACGGTTAAAGAATGATCTAGACATCAAGAATTCAATTACACTTAGCAAGCCAAAGGATTTCAATGTCTGGCTCATGCTGTAAACTACTAATAGAACGAGCAACTCTTATCATTTATGGTTACAAGCTGCTAAATCCAGTTACTTCAAAGCCAATGGTATGCAAACCAGATTTTATTAGACATTTCAATTAGTTCCAAGTATTGAGTTCAGTCAAGTTGCAATGTGGATAAATTGGTGAGACTGTTTTCCATTTTTCTTGGGACAAGCAAAATGGATCTGTCCTAGGAGTTTATTCAATATTAATTAGCCAGCAAGGACAAAGGCATTGCCTTCCATTTTCTCTTTTTTCACTAGAGCACTGCTCAGCTCTGGTTTATAGTGGTGCAGAAGATGGAACCCAGGCCTTTGGAGCTACAGGCATGAGTCTCTGCATAGCCACTGTGCTCTCTCCCTCATAATTTCTCCTTTTTATTGCCCCCCTTAACTTCTTACAGGTGATTTAGCTGTAATATCTGAAGCAAAAACAACTGGGGATAATGACCATATATTAGCATGTCTTTCATAATAATAATGTAAAGTAGTTTTATTGATGATGTTCATGTCTATCTTGAAAAAAAAAAGGACAAAAGACAATTATCCCAACATCTTTACTAAGGATTCCTTAGCCTGCAAGACAACTAAAAAAACAAGGTCAAAATATTATCCAAAAGGGAACTCTGCATCTCAAGACAGATGTGGGCAAAGACAGAATACTGAGCCTATGATGTTAGCCCACAGAAAGTACCACATCAGCTCTGTGAACTGAGAGGGTGGCACTGAACCGCTCGCTGGTTCAGACAGGGACAGGATCAGAATGAAGAATGGGGCTCTAGGGTCGGGGCAGATAGCATGATGGTTATGCAATGAGACTCTCATGCCTGAGGCTCCAACGTCCCAGGTTCAGTTTCCCCACATCTCCATATACCAGAGCTGAGCAGTGCTCTGGTAAAAGAAAAAAAAAAAATTGAATGGGGGAAAGAACAACCATTAGCCGAAGTAGCAGTGACCACGGGAAAGGTGGAAATCTGGGGGCTTAGGAGGAACAAAGAACCAGGGCTGTTCAAGGTATAGCCGTGAGGTAAATTACCTGTCTGTGTCTCCTGTGGGGGAGACAGAAATAGACTCATATCTCAACTCTGCACCAGAGCTGGCAAAATACTTGGATGACTTAGTCGTTGTTGGATCAATAACACAAGCCCTCTGCAGTCACTACCTATCCCTACAAAACCACCAGCCACTTGGAGCTACAAAAAGGAGGGGGGAGTGGTGGAAACTAGGAAGAACAAAGGAGCAAAAAAGGAATTAAGTATCCCTTTTGGCAAAATGAGAAAATGATACTTAGACTTAACAAACCATTAAGTGACTCAGTTCTCTGAACCCAAACCAAATGTTTCCAAGACTGATTTTTACAATTTATTTTTATGTTCTCTTAAATTTATTTTCACCTGATGTTGAAGGATTTAAGCCACTACCTTGCCTTCTGTCCTTGGGT
The DNA here is from genome assembly GCF_950295315.1 of Erinaceus europaeus. Lineage (NCBI taxonomy): Eukaryota > Metazoa > Chordata > Mammalia > Eulipotyphla > Erinaceidae > Erinaceus > Erinaceus europaeus. The sequence continues at coordinate 8,934,635 of NC_080174.1, forward strand.
GTCCAGAATAATCACATCTGCAGAGGCTCCTAAGACTCTAAGACTGAAGTCTAGTGCCTTTACCCCCATAGTTTTGTCAGGTGATTCCACCAGCAGAATCACATCATTAACATGCGGGCATTCCCTACTTAACTGGTTACTCTAGGCCTGGGGGGAGCCCTTTGAAAATTGATACTAATTTAGAGATCATGCTTAACCTGGGTCTGCCACTAATTAAACTATGTACCTTTACCTGCTCAGTGTAAAATGTCATAGCTTAATTTAAAACAAGGGTTTTGAATTGTTAGAAGTACACTATACTTACATACTGCATCTGTGGGTCTGACAAGATGTCTAGAAAACCCATTGTGATAAAAGATTATAGAGCTGTCCCCAAGTTTAAGGGCCTGTCATTTCCAAGTTTAGCTTGTTACATTCAGGCATTTAATTGAGTAGCTATTTTAGGTCCCACAGCATGTAGCTGTTATTTTGAAAATTGTGGTGACTGCACTTGAAAGGGCAGGTTATTGTGGTTATTACAGCATTGTATGACTTCCAGTGGGACTGAAATGTCTTAGGATGAGTTCACATGTTACCATGTATGAAGACTGGGGTTCAAAACCCCACTCCTCACATGCAGGGAGGATGTTTCACAAGTGGTAAAGCAGTGCTGCAGGTTTCTATCAATGTTATTGTCCTCGCAAATAAAAACTAAATGAACCCCTACTATGTTTTCCTAAATTGATGACTAGAACCTAGGAGTCCTGGGTTTCAAAATCAGTAGTTCTTCTTCTAGCGTTTGCCAAAATCAGTAGTAATTCTGATTTTCTCCTTAAATTGCCATTTTTGAAATCTCAGCTGTTAGCTGAACTTTGGGGATGAAGTGTCTCTAATTATGCTTTCCAAATTCTCTGTGTAATAGAGAGGTCTAACAAAAATGCACTAATCCTTTTTTTTTGTAAATGTAGTTTCCCATACAATGTGCAATTTTAAGTTTGTGGGTTATTTCTATGATTAACAACTTTTTATTTTTAACAATAAATATATTCATGAAGAAATTGTAAATCTTTTTTTCCCATCTCACATAAATCAGCCTTTCTTCAAGTCCCATACGGATAAAGTCTTCTCTTAAAAGTTAAGATCTGGGAGTTGGGCGGTAGCGCAGCGGGTTAAGCGCAGGTGGCGCAAAGCACAAGGACCGGTGTAAGGATCCCGGTTTGAAGCCCAGCTCCCCACCTGCAGGGGAGTCGCTTCACAGGCGGTGAAGCAGGTCTGCAGGTGTCTATCTTTCTCTCCTCTCTGTCTTCCCCTCCTCTCTCCATTTCTCTCTGTCCTATCCAACAACGACAACAACAATAATAACTACAACAATAAAACAAGGGCAAGAAAAGGGAATAAATAAATAAAATAAATATTTAAAAAAATTTTTTTTAAAGTTAAGATCTGGGAGTCGGGCGGTAGTGCAGCAGGTTAAGTGCATGTGGCACAAAGCACAAGGACCGGCGTAAGGATCCCGGTTTGAGCCCCTGGCTCCCCACCTGGAGGGGAGTCGCTTCACAGGCGGTGAAGCAGGTCTGCAGGTGTCTGTCTTTCTCTCCCCCTCTGTCTTCCCCTCCTCTCTCCATTTCTCTCTGTCCTATCCAACAATGACAACAATAATTACAACAACAATAAAAAACAAGGGCAACAAAAGGGAAAATAAATACTAAAATAAAGTTAATATCTTGGGGGGCCAGGCAGTGACACACCTGGTTAAGCACTTATAGTGTGCAAGGACCCAGGTTCAAGGTCCTGGTCCCCACCTGCAGGGAGAAAAGTTTCACGAGTGGTGAAGCAGGGCTGCAGGCATCTTTCTGTCTCTCTCCCTGTCACCCCTCCCCTCAATTTCTGTCTTTATCCAATAATAAATAAATAAAAATATATATTTTTAAAAGTTCTTGGGGTCAGGTGGTGGCACACCTGGTTAAGCACACATTAGGGTGTGCAAGGACTTGGGTTCAAGGCCTTGGCCCCCACCTGTAGGGGGAAAGCTTTACAAGTGGTAAAGCAGGGCTGCCGGTATCTCTCTCCCTTCTGAATTTTATCTCTAATAAGTAAAAAATAAAATATGTATTTTTAAAAAGGTGAGTTCCCAGGGGCACACCCATTTGAGCACACACGTAACCATGCGCAATGACCAGGGTTCGAGTCCCCCGTCCCCACCTGCGGTATGAGTGGTGAAGCACTGCTCCAGGCTCTTTCTCCCTACCTCCTTCTCCTCTATTTCTCTGTCCTAGTAAATCTAATAAAAAATAAAGGAAAAAAAAAAAGTCGAGCTCCTTCACTGAATTAAAAAAAAATTTAAGAATGTTATTTTTACCTGCTAAGCTGTTACTATCTGGTCAGCTTTCAGCTAACCAAAGAAAACTTTCTTGTGCTTAATTTTGAAAATAGATGGTGATCTCTTAAAGCCCTTTTGGGTTAGCAGCTGTCCAGTGAGTCAAATAACTAGCTGTGTTTGTAAGCCGGTACTGAAGACCAGAAAGGCAAATGAGGCTTGACGAGCTGACGTCTTGGAGGAAGGCTAAGTGAACGCTTAAAAAGCCCGTGTTTCCCTGCTCCTTCCCTGCCCGGATGGGTTGTTAACACTTAGATGTCCATGCGTGCTCCCTGCATTATCTGCAATCAATGCACATGGCACTGAGCTGTCTGTTTCAACAGTCTGTATCAACCCTTCTTGACAACTCTAAAGATAGTGAACTTGAATGCCTGCAGGGCTGTTCTGAGTGCTTTACCATCAACAAATAAAAACCAGAGCTCTTCATTCTGATCCCTACAAAACTTCAAAGGGCGCTTGTTAAGCCACTTATTAAGGTACGTCATGTATGTTCCTTTAATTTGGATTTCAGTCAGACACACAAAAGGCTGTTTTTTCTCAGACTTTTTTTTCTTTAAAGGGTTGGTGAAATCTCTCGTCAGGATAGTGTGCTGCTTTGCCATGTGCACAACCCCAGTTCACGCTTGGCCCTCACTGGGTTGAAGTTAGGGTGCTGTGCTCTCTTCCTCTTAGGGGGGAAGAAGGGAGGAGGACTGGACAGTGGCGCACACACCCTGTTGAGTGCACATATTACAACGTGCAAAGATCTGGGTTGAAACCCTCATTCCCACCTGCGGGGGGGGGGTACGGGGGGGATGCTTCATGAGCAGTGAGGCAGTATTGCAGGTGTTTCTCTTCCTCTGTCCAAAATAAAACATTAAAAAAAAAAATCGACTAATTCTCGGGGGGAAAAAGTGTAACAAATTCTTACTTTAAAAGAAAAAAAGCTCCTTCCGTTACTCTTATTCCTGTAATGGTAACTACTGCAGTTTAGGGGGGTACTTTGGTGTTGTTGCATTTGATTAATTTCTGGCCACTGTCTCAGATGAATTTAAAGAAAAATCAATTTGGTGAAATTGTTTCGAATCATCCTTGGAAGTGGCAAAATGACAGGCAGGTGCCTTACTCAGAAGGAGCTTTCAATGAGTAAACGCAATGGTAAAAGTTAATACTGCTTTTATTTTCTTTTGCCATCAGAGTTATCGCTAGGACTCTGGGGCCACACGATTCAACAGCTCCCAGTGGCTTTAGGAAAAAAAAATAAGGGTGAAAGCAGAGAGGGAGAGACACTTCTTACGTGGGTGGGTGTCCCCATCTGGCGGGCAGAAGCCAGCACCTAGAGATATTCACACAGTTCCGTGTGTTTCCCGCCGGTGAGCCAGCTCCCTATCCTGTTAATACTACTTTTAAAACAAACACTTTTAAAAGGCACAAAAGAGCGGGGGGGGGGGGGAGTGGGCAGCAAAACAGAATGATACACTCACTATACATTTTAGGGTGACTATATACAAGACTTTAAAACCTTTTTAATCAGTGTTTGTTTAATGGGAGAGTAATTCATTGTGATCATTATTATGATGCCACCATTGCTGGGTTTTCTTTGTAAATGTCTTTAGTTTTAGTATCACTAAAGACCCATGAAAATAGGGTAAAAGAAAATCATGTAAGGAGCTGAGCAGCATTGTCAAGCTTAATGTTGGATTTAAATATCATCATCATCATTGTTATTTGCCAGAGCACTGCTCAGCTCTGGCTTGTGGTATGGGGGATTGAACCTGGTACTTTGAAGCTTCAGGCGCGAGAATCTCTTCGCATAACCATTATACTATCTACCCCAACCTGGATTTAAATTGTGGTTTAACACACCAAGCAATCTGAAAATGGGACTCTCCATAAATGTGTCCATCTTATTCTGTGTATTGTACATGCTCAGGTCTCAGGGGGTGTTGGTTAGTTACAGATAGTTGTTCTAACTGAACTATCCTCCAAAAATAACTATTGTGTTGAAATCCTTATTCCCAGTAGCTAAGAATGTGACCTTGGAAATGGGGTTACTGAAGAGTAATTAAGGCGTGGTCATACTAGAGTAGGAAAGGTGTCTTTAAAAAAAAACTATATATATATATATATATATATATATATATATACACACACATATATATTTTATTATTGGACAGAGACCCATAGAAATTGAGAGGGGATGGGGAGATAGAGAAGAGAGACAGAGAGACACCTGAAACCCTGCTTTGGCACTCATAAAACCTTCCCCCTGCAGGTGGGGACCAGGGGCTTGAACCTGCATCCTTGTAGACTATAATGTGTGCACTGAAGCAGGTGTTGTGTACCACTGCCTGACTGGTGTCTTTCTAAGAGGAAAGTTTTTAGACACCGGCACACAGGGAAGGTGAAGTGTGAAACTACATGGAGAATGATGGTCATGTGATGAGAGCCAGAGACTGGAGTGAGGCGTTGACAAGCCAAGAACACCAAGGATTGTTGAGAACTGACAGCAGTGTGAAGGGGCCGAGAAAGCTTGTCCTCCCCAAAGCCTTCCAAGAGCTTGTTCCTGCCAACACCTTCCATGTTTGGACTTCTAGCAATCCTTGCTGTCCTAAACCATCCAGCATGTTGTTACAGCAACCCTAGGAAACTCATTCTACAGGTCATATATTAAACTCTACCTTCTCAGAGAGCATCTTTGAAAGTAAAGCAGAGCTTTGAGTAATAAGCAAAATGTGGGTTCAAACAGCCATGTAAATCAAACGCTGTGTGACTGACCACACACTGCGAGTTTGCTTCTTCGCTGATAAAGAGCATGAAGCTTACTGAGCAGTGTTACTTCTGAAGGTAAGGTATGTGGAATCTTCCTGACATAAAGGTTTAATCTTGTAGATCTAGGGGCAGAGAAACAGCACACAGCACTTGTAAGCAGAGGTCTTGGTTCAATCCCTGTCACCACTAAAATCCAGAATTGAGCAGCTAAGTTGCTGTTTAAAGGTAAATATCGCCATTTCCAAACCCCGTTCTTTCTGTTTTAGAATGAATTTGAATTCTTTGTGGGCATAAGGGATTATCTGGCTAACAATTTAAGAAGTAATGCAGAAACAGAGGACTGTCGCTAAATTTAGCAAAATAACTTTTGTAAAAACAAAAACCGAAACCACTGCCCCAAATGAAGCCCTCCAGGGCTGGACAATGGCACACCAGTCAAGCATGTACCAGGCAGAAGGACCAGGGTTCAAGCTCCCAGTCCCCATCTGCAAGGGGAAGCTTCATGAATGGTGCAGCAGCCTGTCAGGTGTCCTTCTCTTTCCCTCTCAACCCCCCCCACTCTTGATTTCTCTTTTGTCCTAACTTAAATGTCTCAGGTCTTTCCCAGGGTATAACCACAGGGATGCAAGACATGATATTTTCAAGACAAGATCTTTTTTCAGAACCCGCAGAAATGACGAAAGACTCTCCTCTCTAAAGGGCTCTAAGTCTTTTTCATCACCACAGAAAAATCAAGTCTTCAAAGTTGTCTTGTGTTCTTTCAAAAACCATTTCAAGGCTCTCCCCCCCCCCCCCCCCCCCCAGTGAAAGACAGAGGCAGGGAAAGAGGGAAAGGGAGGGATAGCACCAAAGCTCTCCCCAATGCAGTAGGGGCCAGTCTAGAACCTACATGTGTACACGGCAAACCAGCCCAATAACCAAGTGAACTGTTTCGCCACCCCCCCCCAAATTATTTTAACAAAAATCTTCTGATTCTGATGAACTAATGTGTCAACTGGCCTGAGTTTGGAATAAACACAAGACTCACATTGTTAAAAAAGGATTGTTCAAATGCAAGAACTTTTTATTTCACGTAATAATCATAACAGAAGCAAATATAACTTTACCTTTGGCGAGATTAGTAGAAATAGAAGTATAACTCACAAATAACAGTAAGCATGTTCCCCTGAAGTGTGGATTAGGCAGTAAGTGGCCGCCATTTTTAGAGTCATCGGTCCAATGACTCTGGGAAAGGTGATCAAAGCCAGCACTGTGACATGCTGTGGACTCAACCTTCTATAAATCTAAACCTCAACATTAGACTCCAAGAGAAAGAACACCTACAGTATTCGGTTGCATGTTCTAACAAAGCAAAGTAACTACATCTTAACCACTGCCATCAAAGTCCAAGGCTAGCGAACTAGTGAATGCACCAGTAAATGAACACGAACGATGAATGATCACTATGTGTGAAAGGACAGCTTTATGTAGTTCACTTGAAGTCAAGCCATAGAATATTCCCAAAACAGGAGCTTGACCAACAAGAGAACTGAGTACGAAGTTCGGCTGTATGTGTAGACAGCACACAGCGGCAGGTTGTGGAAAGAGGCTGCCAAAGCCACAACCCAAGATAAAAAGCAGGCAGGCAGGCAGGCAGGCAGGCAGGCAGGCAGGCAGGCAGGCAGGCAGGCAGGCAGGCACTGGCTCTGCTTTACACACTGGAAAGCATATTATTTATTTATTTACTAGTGGATAAAGACAGAGAGAAATTGAGAGGGATGGGGGAGATAAGACACCTACAGCCCTGTTTCACCTTCCCCCTGCAGGTGGGGACCAGGAGGCTTGAACGCGGGTCCTTGCGCACTGTAATCTGAGTGCGTAACCAGGTGCGCCGCCACCTGATCTCTGGAAAACATTTTAAAAGACAAGAAAAGTTTTGAATCTTTATTTAACTGGAGGGGGAAAGGTGTTTATAAAATATATAATAAAGAAACTTTATTTTAACACCACTGAAACACAACCCGGCCTCCCAAGCTGAGCTATTGAGAAAGTTGACAGTACTACATGCCATGATGTAATCCTAAGAAAAAGTCAAATCCTGAAAAGCGAATCTAAGAAAATGAAGCTGAAGTGATTGTTTGGCTATGAAAAAAAGAAGACTATCTCATACATACTTCATAGCAAATGACAACACAAATTTAGCGTTACAATGAGGCCTTGCTCGATAAAGACAAGTGGGGATGGACTGTTCAGGCTTATGCTGTAAAAATTCATTTGTTTTTTTCCAAAGAAAAAAAAGACTAGTGGTTGGTGGACCTCTGCCACGCCTGTCTTTAGCATTTTATTAGCTGTTCAAACTAACTTTTTGATCCAACAGACCCGGGTTTCTATCTTTTATCAATTACTTAAAACTGTGAGACCATGAGAAGTTAAATTCAACTTTAGGTTTCCCTTTTATCAGCAGTAAAAGAGATATTAAAGTAGTAACCACCCCACACGATTGCCATATAGTTTACATTATGCAGGAAATAAAAGTATCCTGTCATAAAGTAAATTGTTTATTAAATACCAGCTAATATCAACAGCTTTAAAAAATGGAACCGTTTTTTAAAACTGTTGATTAGCTATTAAGAAATGATGCTTAGAGATATAGTAATTTGTCCGAAGACACATACTTAGCTAATGTTAAAACCAGTTTTGAAATCTGAAAGGCAGTTAAAATCTGTATTCTCTTAAAAACATTCCAGTATCGTTAGTCTCTCTCCTGCTTCTTCATCTGATCCTTTACAGAACAGAAAACTTAATTCATAGACTCAAGGTATTCAAATGCTGAAAATGGCCTTGGAAATTGCTTTGCCAAGGGAAAAAGAAATGCTTTCAAGTGGAGGGTAGATAGCATAATGGTTATGCAAAGAGATTCTTGTGCTTGAGGCTCCAAAGTCCCAGGTTCAATCCCCTGCACCACCATAAGCCAGAGCTGAGCAGTGCTCCGGTTAAAAATAAAATAAAATAAAATAAAAATGCATTCAACAGAGACAGACCTGACTGATAATACTGTCTGGATTTTTTTTTTTTTTAAGAGAGGTTTTCTAAGGATCTGATAATTCTGAGAAAGGCAGGCAGACAAAACAGTGGCAGCTGTCCCACTAGGGTGGAGACACTAGTAAGGGGGAGAGAAAGGCATACGGGTCAACTGAAAGCCAACTGAAAGCCAACTGAAAGCCCGGTATCAGAGCTCCTGCTGTGGAAGTACAATGTAAACTCATTAGCACTCAAAGCCCCAAGCTCCCAATCTACCTACTTCCTACTATGGGTGAGCTCTGTGTAGGGACGCTGTCAATGCCCACCGCCTAACAGTTCTCATACCATATAGTTAGCCCATGAGTACATGTCGACCTTCTGGAAGCCTACATACATTTCACTAACTACTTAGCATGTTGGTTATGTATCTTGAGTGAAGGCAGATCGATTCTAAGTACACAAGTAAGGTTAAATAAAAGAGCCCCCTTGAAAGAGAAGAAGATTAAGTCCAGAAGAAAACCCTCTGAGCAAGTTCAAGCCAAAACAAACCACTGATTTGCATTCATCTTTAAGGGTGCGACTCCCATCTAAGTAGTCCTACAAGCAGCACTAATTCCTCAACAGCCCCTGGTCAATCTCATGCTTGCAGTTGCGGCCTAAAGGCAGACTCTTCTAATAATCAAAGCACTTAACTCTATGATACCAAATGAACATTCACTGAGGCACCCTATAACAAAATTCCTTTTGTGTCAAAAACTCTGCCTGCAAAACCATTATGGGCCTACTTCCTTCCAAGTATTTCTTGTTATCATTTTTAAATTAATACTTGAGTTTAAAGTATCTGTGATAATAGATTTCTACTTTCTGAATCCATCCTGGATAGCACCAATCACCACAATAAGCCTATACTTTATTAAAACACTAACTGTGAATCTCTAGTGTCTTAAGTAAATTTAAAGCCATGGATACAAAATATTAAATATTCACTTATCTTAATATAGTGGTGGCATGGAGATTATTTTTAAACACACCCAGGATGATAAGATGTGTATGAACAGACTTTACCCAGAACATCCAATATGAGTGTCTGGTGACAAAACCCCTCCCCCTCTCCCAATAGTCTCAGATTCACAGGTGACTCTGGTATACATGCCCTGCCTGAGAATCACAGAGACAGCAGTTACTTCACACATGCACGCCCCCTAATTACAGTACCAATATTGCCCCTCCCAATGAAAACAAGCTGGGACAATAAATGATAAAAAGGACTTCAAATTCTAGTTTCATAACTTGTTTCTGAATCAAATTATTTTAACGTCTCCCATTTAAAAGTGTGTGTGTATAGAGAGTAAGCTGATTCTTCTTCCTTCAGAAGTAGACGCTATCTTTCGTGTCTACAACTTGAGCTATACATCAAAAACTGCAGCACTGTGAGTGTGAGTGAAGGAAGCATCTGTGTAATTTCCTGCCACGGGGCAGAATCTGATGGCAGGTTTTACTGTCTTAAAAATGAATGCAGAAACTTGCCTGTTCTTCTATGTCACACAAAATATTTAGAGAAGGGCGTTTCCTTCCTTTGAAAGAATGAAAGCCCTTAGAATATTTTACTAAAGTAGCACCCAAGAAAGTGATGGTGAAGGCACATAAGGTACAGCAACATTATTTTAATTGAATATTAAATATTTTAGTTCATTAAAACTGTGCCGTCTGAAATATATACAAGGGTAAAAACATCAAAATGGTCTTTAGATCACTTAATGACTTAATGAGGCGGGGTACAGAAAGCTCAGTAATGAACACCTATTTCTTTCATTGTAAGACACAGTTTCATGGTCATCTCTGAATTAGGAGTGGATCTTAAAATCACTAGCATGTATGGAAGCGCTTTTTTACTGCTAAATAGTGCTGTTTAATGTCAGTGAGACCTTATGTTTGATCAAAGTGTCTATAAAAATACCTCCCCCCCTTCAAATTAAATTTCTTTTAGTATAACAAGATATGCCACACATCCTCAAAACAACTCCAAATGTGTAGCTCCAGAAATTATAATCTTTTGTGGGTGAAAGTTAGTTAATACACTTAATGAAGCAACTAAATTTTCAGCATCAAAGGAACTACTCTAGTAAAAATGCAGTAATTTAAATCCTGAAAAAATATACAAACTATATGAAGTCAATTTCAGAGTTTTAAGCAATTACATACTATTTCACCTTCCCATACTTTAAAAGTATTTGTTCAAGCCATATATGCAAGTAAAATCAGAATAAAGGAGTGCTCCACCTGTAATATGCAGCAAATAAGGATTATTTTTTGCTGTAAAATAAGTTTTATCTAGTTTATTTCTATCGACTTAAATTACTAGAGTATAGCATCTGTGTTGTATTTACACTTAGAAGTCAATGTTTAATGAAATGTTTAGACACAGAAAGTTACAAGTTATCATCTAACTAATGCCTCAGTCTTTATCAGATCAAAGCCTCAACAACATGTGGTTTGGCATCTAACTTAGCTGCGACCCGCCATTTACTTAAGAGTGGTCACGCTGTTCACATGTTCCTTCTAATCACCGTAGTGACATAACAATGATGAAAACTAAAAAATGCTGTCAAACTTCTCAATGTAAAACAAGTAACTTTCCCTCAATCATTATTAAAAAAGCAATGGCTATAAATATAGATTTTTGGAGACTCTACAAAAGGATGAATATCCTTCCACTAAAGTATTATTCAATAACGTAAGGAAAAGCAAAACCACTTTATTTTCTTGCTACTGTCTGAAGAGTCCACACATTTCCAAGGTGAGCTTCTATATACATGCTAGCGACTAGTCAGGTAACTGTTACCACCAGAATCTCAAATCCAGTGCAGGAGTTGTACACGATTTGTTTTCAAGTTTGTACAAGAAGATTCAATAGTGACAAAGGGCTTGGAGTGTGGGGTGGAGGATCACTGAAAGTCTCTTATACTTAACCCAAGTGATGCCACTTGATTTTAACAATGGTAAAATGTAACTAAAATCGTTTGAGAGAAATGTCAAGTCAATATAATTCCCTTAAGGACAAAGCTAATCTTTCCTCATTAAAATTTTGTGCCAATATCAGTTTTCTCGTTACTCTCAGAAAAAGATGTTATGTCAACTCCAATTACTAAAGTGCAGTGAATCACTTTAGAAATAATCAACAAATTTCTATTCTCACCCACGTTTGTAAATGACAAAATTGCAAATGTATTGTCTCTCCTCAGGACAAAGATTTTTGCTCAGAAGCAAAGATCTTAAAGCTGTTAATACCCCCTAGATCATCAGAGGAAAGCATAAACAATCCGATTTTAAATAGCTGCTGTGCTACTTACGATTCTTTTTGGATGTCTGACAAACTTACTTTAAGAATTTTAGCTAACTGGAGCAAATAATGAATTACTGGGAATGCACAGGAAATCAAAATCATTCATAGGACCAAATAAACACATTAGAAACTGTTAAAAAAAAATTTTTAAGCCAATGGTTTTAAGCATATATATATATATGTGTGTATATGTGTGTGTGTTATGTGTGTATCTATGTGTGTGTGTGTGTGTGTGTGTGTGTGCAAAACCCAAAAGAGAAGCAAACAGCAAGTAAATGAACATTGAAAGCAAAAAAAATAAACAAACAAACAACAAACCAATCCAAAAATCCTTCCGCTGAGTAGTTTATGTTGGAGGCTGATCTGAACTGTGTTCCCAGAGCCTACAAAACACAGCTGCGCACTTTGCTCCTGCTGTGCCAATTAATGTTTTTAAATCCACTTAACATCACTACACATCCTGTACAGCTACGAAATTCACTTCAGGCAGATAACCGCAAAGTACTTTAGCAGCAGCACTATCTGTGCAGATTAACAAGTACTATGGGAAACAAAGCACTGCAAACATTTGTGTGAAATCTGACTCCGTGCTGAACTACACTTTATAAAGGACTGCCAAACTACTGCTGTCTATATGCTTACACCATTGCTTATTTTACCTTCAGATAGGCTTAAGAATTACAACTATGAACAGTATCAACTTGCCAGATTTCTCTAATTTCTCTCTCGGGTTTTAAGGAATACTTTACTATCTAAACTTCAACTTCTCTCTGTATGCACAGGAAGACAGACATACAGAATAAGATAACCTACATGACTTACACAATAAACAGATATGTATATTTATACGTACCAAGACTGCATAATTTTTATCAAAGTACATGCTTTTCCACCACACAGACCATTATTAATGGTTATTAAGAGTAATAGAAAATGTCTGTCACTAAGCACACATGCTGCTATTGATCCAGGGTTTTAAGAGTTTATAGGTTAAAAAAAAAATACAATTCCTAGAACACTGTTATCAAACAAGTAAGTTTTTATTGGCATCTAAAAACAAAATTCACCCAACATTGAAACGTACTTTAATATTTACGCTGTTTTCTTTTTTACTCACTGCAGTATGAGGAACAAGTCACAAACACTTACTTTGGAGAAACAGAGACCATAGTGTAGATTTTACAAAACCACTTTTTAAAATCTCTGTGTTGTGCTCCTCAAATATCCAGAGCCCGCCTTTGCATAAAATATCACAGTATTGTCTATTACCTTAAAATTCTGCAGCAGCCTAAAGATATGGCTAAGATATACCACCACTTGCTATTTTGAAATATATCTACTGCCATATCCAACCTAATGGTAGACTCTAAAAATTCTTTCTTCCATAGGAAGTCTCCAACAAGCTGTTATTCATTTCCTTGAAGTTAAAAGAATTGGGGGGCAGGGGGGAAGCAACATTTATATTTTATCAGAAAAATAAAAAATGTTTACCTACCATGTTCATATCAAGAACAATATCTATACAAGTCAGTTGTACAATTATTTTAAGAGAAAGGTGAACATGAACATCAGATAACTTAAGTCTGGCAGACAAAAGTGAACAACTATGGTCCAGTCAGCCATTTATCTATTACAGAGAGATGACAACTTTACAAAAGGTATCTTTTACCTACTGAGTGATGATTATGTCCCTTCAGTTTCTGTGCTTTCTACCACTGGTTCACTTTTTATATCAGCGCCTGTGTCACTCTTCTCCTTGTTTATTTCACTTGCGGGTGTCAGTTTCTCATAGAGTTCGGAATCATTCTGTGCTGGCAGAGGTGGCGGCTGAGCATGTCTCTCGGTATTCTCACCATTAACCTGAGGCACGTTTTCACTTTTGCGTTGAGAAGTGGCCCCTTCAAAAAACTCAAACACCCGAGGATGAGGAGGGGGGACCCAGGCATTTGGAATCCTATCACGTCCAAGACGATTTCCATTAATTTCTCTGCAGAAATCAAAATCTCTGTCATCTCTGTCCCTCTGCCTCTCCCAGGGTCTTCTGCGGTCATCAAAATCTCTGTGAATTTCTTGTCCAAATCCCCTGTTCCAAGGACCACTTCTAGGATCAAATCGATAGGTTCCAGGTCGAAACCTACCTCTGTCTTCATGCAGGCCTTTTGGACCACCAAACACAGGTATAACACGCTGCTCCCTCTCGTCAAAATCTCTATGCCCCCAGGGCTTCTCTGGATTGAAACCAAAGTGGTCTCTTCGACCCAGATGGTCTATACCTGGCCTTACAAGATTCTCTCTTATATCTATAGGAGGTCTTCCAAAATGATCCCTACCATCTAGTGGAGGTCTTCCGGGACCTTCTCTTGGGTCTACCGGCCGTCCGACTACATCCCTAACATCCATTGGGGGTGGTCTATTCATATTTTCCCTGGCTTCTATGGGAGGAAACCGGTAATCTCTATCTCCTTCCTGTTGGATATTTTCATTCCCAACTGGTATCCTTTTCTCTGGATTAGTGACATTGTCTATAGTTTGCCTTCCAGGTATGAGGAACGGTCTTTCCGGCTGAACAAAGATTTCCCCTGGTGGGAAAGTGCCACGAGGTGGTGGGTGAAGAGCTGAATCAAGTACAGATGGAGGAGGAAGTCCCCGCTGGGGCGCGATGCCGGGCTGGAGTAGAGGGAATCTCGGTCCAGGTGCCTGTGGCATTAGTCCTGGACGCATGTCTAAAATTGGCATTGCAGGCATCCTTTGACCAGGAATATTCAAAGGGGGTAGGTTTTGAGGGCCAGTGGGTGGCTGTGTCCCCAAAAGTCCAGAAGCATTTGGAACATTTGGTGGCTGTACTCCTATGAGTGCAGAGTTGTTAGGGATATTGGGGGGTAGCACGCCCATAAGTCCAGAACTACTCGACACATTTGGTGGCTGTATTCCCAAAATTCCAGAGTTATTTAAAATATTTGGTGGCTGGGGTCCAATAATCCCAGAATTACTAGAAACATTAGGTGGTCTGACTCCAAGGATTTCAGAGTTACTTGATACATTTGGTCTCTGGACTCCCAGAATTCCAGAATTGTTTGTCACATTTGGTGGTTGGCCTCCTAAGATTGCAGGGTTATTTGAAATATCATTTGGGATCACTAAATGGAAAGAAGAAAAATATCTCATACACTCATACATAAAAAAAAAAAATCATTCTGACATAAAAAATAAACTGTATCATTGTCTATGCTTTGATTTCCTGTAATTAGCTTAGGGTTCAATCAGTTATTTATATCCTTCAAGAACCAAGGTACACTGTATACGAAAAAATATTAACACTGATATTAAGGTACTTTCAAGTGGGGCTACTTCTTAAAATCAAAACACAAAACCATTTAAAGTTTAAAAAAAAAGTCAGGTTTTATACGGATTCTCTACCTTTAACAAAAGCATTGACTATACCATAATACTTGGCATAATACCATAGCAAATAAATCACTATATACCAAAAAAGAATGTGGTTGCTTTCAGTCACCATCTGTATCTTTGAGGTAGCTGAATTAATACCACACAGAAATGAAACTCCTGGTAGGGAGTCAGTTCATTATACGTGTTCAGTTCTTTCTGTAAGTACACATATTTGTGCAGTCTTGTGTTAATAAACACACTGGCTCAGTCACAATAGGTCAAAGGTGGGGTGGGGTGGGGTGGGGTCTTAATAGGAAGGAGTCCACATCTGTATTATCCTAACTAGAAAGCAAAAATTTTAAATTAAGACTGTATTATGTCAACATTTGTGTACTGAACTGATTACAAAGGGATGACACTGTCGAACTGAACAGCAGTCCAGGAGCACTTATGATGTGACTGTGTGTCTGAAGAATGCTTCTCCTTACCTGGTCTGGGGTTTTCAGCGGAAGAAATCTGATGTTCTAGAAGATGAGGTACTTTTTCTTCGGGCTCTGCTGGTTTAGTTGGAGGATTGAAGATAGCTCCAGCTGGCAGAGCAGAAGGAGCAAGACCGCTGGCAACAGAACCGCCTGGCAAAACAAGGCCGCCAAACGCAACATCTTTCCCAGTTTCCGGAGTCATGGACAGCGGCGGCTGCACGAGAGCTGTTAAGAGTGGGGAAGGGGTCGTTACTATAGACGTGCTTGACTCATCAATTAATGCGCCAAGTTAAATATTGAGTAGAACAAACACTAGCCTTGACAAATAATTTAAATATTCTTTCTATCATCTGCCCAACTGACAAGATCTAAGCTAATTCTCCTCTAGTCCCTCCATTTTTTTTTTCATTTATAGTAACTAATTTCTGGCAGTTTGCGGATGTCACATAGTGATATCTCTGAATTACTTAGAGCATTACATAATGGCTAAGGATCAAATGAGAAATGAGTCATAATGAAGAGGCTAAGCTGTATTTTGGGAGGATTCATTTTATAATAATGCTACCTCCCACTTCTACTTTTTTTTAGTTTTTTTATTATCTTTATTTATTTATTGGGTAGAGACGGCCAGAAACTGAGGGGAAAGGGGGAGTAGAAAGAGAGGGACAGAGACACCTGCAGTCCTGCTTCACCACTCATGAAGCTTTCCCCCTGCAAGTGGGAACTGGGGGCTTGAATCCAGGTTCTTGGGTATTGTAACACATGCACTCAACCAGGTGTGCCACCCACCCCCCAATTTCCCAATGATGTCAGCACTATGAGAATAATAACCTGCCCTAGAAATACGAATGTACTGAACCTTAAGATCCCACTTCATTTTGACTATAGTGGGATACTAAGATTTGTTGAACACAGAGAGAGAGAGAGAGCGAAAGAGAGAGAGGAATCACATGAGTGAAAGGAAAGCAGGCTGAGTAACCATTCCATTTTATAAAAGTGATACAGTAACTGTTAAGCAAGGGCTGGGGAGACAGTGTACTGGTTATGCAAAAGGGCTTGAAGCCCAAGACACCAAAGGTCCCATGTTCAGAACCACCAGAAGGTACAGCTAAGCAGTGATCTGGTAAAAATAAAATAAACAGGCAAAAGCAAGAATCACACCAGTATTTAAATCATTCTATGTTGAATATATAGGCAATGGGGAATACAAAAATCACAACCAGTATTTACAGTCAAATTTAGATCAAAACATTGTTAGATTCTTTAGTTGGGATGTGGAAAACTATTTATATTCACTTTAGATTTTACCTGGACAAACTGTTGTCATAAAACAAACAAAGAACCTGAAATAGTATACGGATGAAGCCGCCTGAGGTCATGGAAAGGAATTGTGAGGATTATACGAGACAGTGTGAGCACTAGGAGAGAAGCAGCTGGTCACAGTATCTGCCTGTCCACATAGTATCTGTATTTGGTACCAAATACCTCAAACGAGTACACATGGGTGGGTATGGGCTCCAACGTGAGTTTCTAATAAGGGTATTATTCTAATAAGGGTTCTAATAAAAAAAAAAAAAAACAGGGGATTGGACGGTAGCAAAACAGGTTAAGCACACATGGAGCGCAAGGACCGGCGTAAGGATCCTGGTTCAAGCCCGCGGCTCCCCACCTGCAGGGGATCACTTCACAAGCTGTGAAGCAGGTCTACAGGTGTCTGTCTTTCTCTCCCCTTCTGCCTTCCCCATCTCTCTCCATTTCTCTCTGTCCTATCCAATAACAATGGCATCAATAATAATGACAACAATAATAACCACAACAATGTTAAACAAAAGGAGAAAAATTAGCCTCGAGGAGCAGTGGGTTTGTAGTGCAGGCACCAAGTCCCAGAAATAACCCTGAAGGAAAAAACAATAAACAATTCTAGTTAACCTACAAAAATTTAAAAAGGAGTCCAGTGTTGTTTAAGTACTAAGGGGGAGGGGGTTAAAAATAAAAGGAAAAAAGCAAACTGAGAAAATACAACAAAAATAATACTTAAAGACTCACGAAAAATAGGGGCAATTAAGAATAGTGGATAGAGTCATTTCAAAAATGTGATAGCACCAAACTTATATATGACAAGACTTGTACACAGATAAAAGAATGAAGCTGTGTTCCCAACATTTACAATACTATAAACCTGGCCTTTTATTTTTTTTTTTTCCTTCAGCATTTCCTGGTTCATGAAGCTTCCCTCCCTGTAGTTGGGCCCAGGGCTTAACCCCAGGTCCTCATGCACGGTAATGTGTGCACTCTATCAAGTATGCCACCACATGGCTCCAACTTATCTACACTGAGAAGAGAGGGGGGGAGGGGGAGGGATCTATCAGAACATCACTGGTATATGAGGGGCTGGGACGAACTGGGGACCTTACACTTGAGAGTCCAAAGCTTCGTTCATTGTGCCACCTCCCAAGTTGTCATAAAATGCGATTTAAAATAAATATATAAGGAATATTTATCATAATATCAAAAGGTAAATGCTCTAAGCACATACATTCTTTTTAAGTCTTTTGAGTCAATATTGGGCTAGAGTATTAAAAAGTGCCCAAAACTGAATATAGTCCTCTCACAAGAAGAGTTGTCACAGGGGAGACAGCATAATGGCTACGTAAAAAGACTCTGACCAAAGATCCCAGGTTCAATCCCTCTGCACCACCATAAACCAGAGCTGAGCAGTGCTCCGGTATTTAAAAAAAAAAAAAAAGGAGGGAGGGGAAGAGAAGAGAAAGGGAGAAAAGTATCATGATATCATTCATCATCCAAAGACGAAATGATTTGAACTTAAAAATCCTGTCTGCCATAAGTCAACGGGTATCACTGGAAATACCCACAACACTCCTGCATCACACTGGAAAACAGCACTGAGAGACAAAACTGCATCTCACCCTGCCTCTTCTACACCACTGCACTTCACTGTAACTCACTATCAGGAGCCAGGAAGAAAAAGGTCCTATTTATTTTCTTGTGTAACAGGGAGGAATGAATGGGAGCCCACCACACAGGAAAGCAAAAAGCAGGTTGCACATATGGAGTCCTGTGTTACCACTGGAACAACCCTTAGTTAAAAGAGAAGTTTTACTGAGGGAAAATTCTTCCTATAGAAGGGATTATGAAACTGTAAAGACTGCTGTAAAACTAACAGACAGTGAATTCAAGCAATCAATTACAGAGGATCAAGCTTTCAATGAAAAGCTGAAGGGAATTTGTTTTTTTAAAACCAGGTCCCACTAGCACAATGCTTTGACTGTTCCGACCATTGAAAGTGGGAAATGTGGCCTCTGATGTGACATAACCCCCAAGTCTACAGTTAATAGGAATGCTGAAGAAGATTAGCGATTTACTGGTGTTAAAACCTTCAATTTGTGGAGAAATTTAAGTATAAGAGCAACTTCATAATAAAAAACCAGCAAGAAGAACCAAACCCATTACTTGAGTTGCTCTATGTAGAACTGAAAAGTTTTTTCAGCATGTCTTAACTACTGATATAAAGACTTAGAAAAGGGGTAGGGGAGCTTATTTAAAGACTGTCTTAGATTAAGATGTTTAATACATAAAATAAAATACACAAATGTAAGGCGAACGTTACATTCTGATAAGCTAAAATATTTTTTTAAATTGAGAACTGAGCAACTCTGAATATGCACTGTCATAAAGTACCATTAATTAAAAAATATTTATTTTTGATAGAGACAAGAAATTGAGAGGGGAGAGGGAGATCGAAAGGGAGACAGAGAAATTCCCTCAGCTCTAATTCATCATTCGTGAAGCTTCCCCCGCCCCTGCAGGTGGGGTTATTAATCCTAACAAAACAATGCATCTATCTGAAAATGTTCACGATAAAAAAGTGAGCAGTCATTCACAAAAATGAGAAGTTACACCCTAACACTGCCATGAATGGGGAAAAGGCTGGAAGTAGGAAACTCACATGTTGGTACTACTGGTGGAATAGTAGGTGGTGGTACGACAGGAGGTGGAACTGGAGGTGGCATGAAACCTACATGAAGAAAGACCAAAAATAAAGTAGCGTAAGAAAAAGTCCTTCTTTTAAATGAAAGATTTCAATAGCTATAAGTGAAATTCTGCGAGCTTTGCTTCCTGTAGCCTCTTGCTACTCTGAGCTCACAGCTGTGAGCGTCTTCTCTAGATCGTCTGTGTGGGCCACAGCTCGCCAGGCAGAGCACACACTACTGTGCGGGAGGACCCAGGACAGAGCCCCAGCCGACACATGGAAGCACCGAGCACAGGGGAAGCTTCACAAGTAGAGGAGCAGAGATGTGGGTTCTTTTCCTCTCTCTGTCTCTCATTCCTCTATCTCAAAAAATAGGCTGCTGGAAGCAATGGAATCATGCAGAAATAAAGTGGGGACAGGGGATGGGAGGCAGACACCATCCTGGTGGCGGGAAAAAAAATAAAGAAAAAAGAAAAAGAAAAGAAAAAGACATTTTGGTTCCTGTTCATGCAGCACCTTGCCACTGAGCTAAGTAAATCATGAGGCGCTCGTGGCAAGCATATTCTACTAGTATTTATTATCCTGACGCATTCCTGGTTAATTCTGTGGCGCTCTCTAATGCTATAAAACAAAACGAACAGAAATACAAGCCAGGCAAGTGGTTTATGTTATTGTGGTAACTGGGTGAACAGGGAGCGAAACACTCTATTTTAAGCCCCTGACCCTATGCAATTATATCGTCTGTAAAGTGTGTTATTCTATTTCTGTATATGTGTGTTGCTCCCCACTGAATCAGAATATTTTAGTAAACTGACATAACTACATTATGTCGTCAGCACTAAAATAATCTTTGGTTTTAAATGTCAAATAATTAAGCTACATACAATCCTGCTTCCCTGCAGGATTTTCAATAAGAGTCACCACTAACCTCGGTGAAAACAGCGGCTACAGATTAAAGAGAAAAATAAAGGTATGTAGCATCACTCCCCCCCCCCCCAGCAAATGTCACTTTCAGATCATGCCATGATAAAATGTATGCTGCGCAGTTTTTTAATCACTTAAAAATCTAGGTGGGGAACAGTTCAGTCTGTTTAGAACAGGAGCTGTGTCCCTAAGGTTCCTGGTTCACTCCCTGCTGTAGCATGTGCCAGTGTGGCCCCTGACTTCTCTCACAGGAAACACTGCTTCATGAGAAGCAAATACTTCACTTGAAAACCAGAGGAATAGGGCATATTTGGTCAGAGTAATGATTCCAGTATTTAGAAGATAAAGGCTAGAGTCCTTTAAAAATATGTATCTATTTCTAATTATGTATTAAGCTCTCACTATAAGTGGTGCGTGACATGATAAATAAATCACAGCCATTCTCAGGCAATTTATGTGTTGGCAGTTTTCACAATCTATTCAGCTAAGAACTGTTAACAAAAATTGCAGTACTTCTCTTAATACATACAAAATAATGTATGAAGTTCAAAGAAAAACTGTGAGAATGTTGTATGATTTTTTTTTTTTTTAAGATATATTTATTTAGTTTATGAGAGAGGAAGAGAGAGAAGTAGAGTATTACTCTGGCATATGCAGTATCAGGACTTGGACTCAGGGCCTCATGAGTTAGATTCAATGTTTTACTACACGGCGCAACATCCTGGGTTGCTGTCACGTGCCATTCTTCTAATTGTCCACGATCTAACTTGGAGCTATTTAAAGCAGCTACTTACACTGATTGAGGCGTACTGTTTAATCACTCCATAGTTTTTTCCTAGAAACACTGATTCAAGGAACGTTTATTTAACAATCATATCAAAAGCATTAACAAACTAGCATAGTAAGGCTATAATGTATGTCGTACAGAAACCTAATGATTTTTACAATGGATAATTTATAGAAATCAATGAATTATTTTCTTGTAAGTGGGTGGTAGCTACAGAGGATGTAGATAGATATCATAAATTTATGCTATCTTGAGAATATTTGAATGATTTTAAAGGATTCCATTTCTTTTATGTCAGTGCTTAAAATATGGTCCCCCAACCATCTACATCACCTCAGAGTTGGTTAGAAACGTCATCTCTCTCTGAACTGCCATCTCCCAAAGCAAAAATGGGGTGGGCCCAGCATCTTATGCTTTAACCTGCTGACAGCTGATTCAACACAGGTAGACTTTTGAGAACCACCGCCCTATAGCACTTAAACCTGGGAAAAGAATGACTTAGCTGTTACTCTAAACAGAGTTAAAAGATAACAGGAGAGAAAAATTGCTTACCAGGAGGAGGCTGTGAGGGGTTAAAATTTGCTCGAAGAAAAGGGGGTGGAGGGAGCGGACTGAACCCAGGAGGAGGAACAGGCATGGACACGGGAAACGCGGGTGGGACTAAACTCACTGCAGGCACGGCAGGTGCTACCGGGATCTTTTGTGGAGAGAAGATGAAAAAGTCCGTGAATCATTTTATCTACCTTCAACATTTTGGAATAACTAAACACAAATTATTTTTACCACTAGGAAGATGAAAAATACATTAAATTATTTATTTTCCGCTTTTGTATAGTAGTAAATAAACCAATTTTCTCGGTAAAAGCACGGCATCATCATCCAAGCCACAGTTTACGTCAGAAAAGCGAAGTCTTACATTCTAGGAATGTAAAGTAATGGTCATTATAGCTTGAATATCACACTCAAGGTAACGAGCGAGCGCGCACACACACACACACACATACACACACCCCTTATTAACACCTAGTTAAGATACACAACCTAACTACCATTAGGAAACATGTTGAAACAACTTCACAACGATTCAAATTTGTTCTGTTTTTCCAACATAAAGTATTTCTTACTCATCCCAGGTGCAGTAACTATGTCTCTTCTCACTTCGTACTGTTTAACTGTCTGAAAGGCTACTCAGACTTCACATGCACAGAGGCATGCCTGACTGCGTCTTCTGCAACAACCCTCCCATTTTCTGCAGCCTCAGATCACAGCAACTATTTTCTAAATTTCTCAGATCAAAACCTTGTCTCTACTCTTCCCCACGGCTGCAAATATAACCATACCACCCAGTCCGAGTGCTCTGAACAGCAGAACACGTATGTGCACGGGGACTTATCACACATACCACGCACTGCTCGCTCATCAGCCTAGCCTGGGCCACCGACATTTTTCACCTGGATTATTTCAACTGTCTTATAACTGGTCTCCCTGTTTCTACCAATGTCCACCAGGCAATACTCAAAATAGTGCAACTATTACTATATATTTTTATCATGGTTACTGTTGGTGCTACAGATAGAAACTAGGACTTCGCTCAGGTGAATCCTGTCAGTCTACTCAGTCCTGCCATTGTCATCCTTTATAACACTGAGTCGCATCAAGCCACTCTCTTCAAAATGTTAACAAAGTCCAAAGCAAAGTAGCTTCCATTCAGCTGTCTTTCACTGGTGGTTCTCTGGCCCCCAGAGGCGCCCTCCTGGAGCACACCCACGCCAGTCCTGATGCAGGACTTCGCACCAGCGGTTGCTTACTCTGCTTGGTCTCCTTGATAGCAGCTCGGCTAATTCCCTCACGGAATTCAAGCTGACACTCAAACGCTGCAACCTAAATGAGGTTTACCTGGTCGTTTAAAAATGTAAATGTCCACTCAGGATCTCCTGATCATACTTGTCACCATTTTCCTGCACAAACTTCCCTGTCCTCACTACAGGAAACGCAAGCTCCATAGAGATGAGTATCTCGAGACTTTTCACTCATGTCTCCTTCTACCGGCTGCCTTGATAGTAAATGTTACAGAGAAGCAACTAGTAGACATCCATTCAGTATATATTTAAATATGAATGACATCATTCTTAAATAATCAGTCGTTTTCTTTTTTACTAAGCTTATGATCACTGTGATTTTGACAATTTCCTCCAACATTCACGATATAAATAAATGAGCAAAAGCAGAAATGTGCAAACACCGCATCAAACAATAACAAACCGCCCAGCACTGACCTGCAACATAGCGACAGGTGGAGGGAAGACTTCTGCCTGTGTTGTGACCACCGTCTCCTTCTCAACGGGAGTTGGGCTCGGAGTCGTCTGGACGGGCTCCTTCACAGGTTCGGCACTTTTCACAGTTTCCCATTCTAAACACAAGAGTTGAAACCGATTTCCTCTGGGTGGTGCTTTTTCTTTTTATTGCTAGGCATACATTTATTTTACCTCTGAGTCCCTCATCTATCATGAAAGTAGATGTGTCTTCAACTGTAGGTGTCGATCTACCTTTCCCCTGGTAAACCTGACTAGGATGCCAAGGAGTCCAAAGAAATGTGATGTGAAAGACACATGAAGAGGGCAGGGGAGAGAGCATAATGAATGTGCAATGAGACTCTCATGCCTGAGGCTCTGAAGGCCCAGGTTCAATCCCCCACACCACCATAAGCTAGAGCAGAGCAGAGCTGTAGTAAAACAAAACAAAACGACACATGAAGAGAGAACAAAGCACTCAGTCTAGAAGGGGGGGAAAAGTGGAAAAGACATGACAGATATTTCAAAGCTGTCAGGCATAAGAGAATTTAATCTATTCAATATATTCTTATAAGGTACCAGGTACTTTATAAAAACAATTATGCAACAAGGACAGTTCTAACCGGAAACTCTTAACAGCTCTTCCGGTGGTTGTACATCTACCTCAGGATAAAGAGCAAAGTCACTATGATGACCAATTCAACTAACAGCATAGGCTGCTAATCAAGGACTCCACCCCTGCTAAAAACAAATGTTTTAACAACAAAGCGTTGTGGAGATTCCCACTTGCAGGGGGGAAGCTTCACAAGCGGTGAAGGAGGTCTGTAGGTGTCTCTGTCTCTCCTCTCTGTCCTATTTAGACAATTACCAATCCCTGTGCTACACAATATATAATCCACAAGAAGAAGACTATTTGTCAGTTTGCTATAAAGCGGTTCCTAATTATGCCTAGCACATATTAGGAACTAAAGTATTTACCACATGAATACATGTCCTGAAGGAACATCATTCTTTTTTTTTTTTTTAAACCAGATCACTACTCAGCTCTGGCTTATGGTGGTGCAGGGGATTGAACCTGGGACTTTGGAGCCTCAGGCATGAGAGTCTGTTTGCATAACCATTATGCTATCTACCCCTGCCCAGGAACATTCTTCTAAGGGGTGTGGGGAGAGGGAGATACTAAAACAGCAACAACAAAAACTCTGAAAATGTGTTTACAAATGCTTATTGGCATGAGAATGGAAACACATTCCAAAAAATAAGTCAATTTTATAAAAGATCTAAAATGTAAAAATAAAAGAGTAATGTTACATTTCAATTCTATTTCTAGTATCGACATTAAAAATCCTTAGTGATTGCGACTGCTAATTATGTTACGAATTTATAATTAACATTTTTAAAGCTGAAAACACTCTGAAGGAGCCAATCAAATGAGCATTTGATTGTAAACACTCCAGAACTGAGGGCTTTGAACTAGTTCTTAATAAACTAAGATTTTATTTCTGATATCCTCAACATGGTTACTAATTTAAAAAAACTGGGAAAGTTTTTCAAAGCTCCCTAAGCCCGAATTTCCCATTTAAACACTAAGAACTGAAATACTTAAGATTTTTAAAAAGCTTCCATATACAACTGCATATGCGTATACAACTTCAGTTAAAACTTTTGAGTGAATATGCATAAAAAACTCGACATGTACAGATCCCTACAAATAAAAGACCCTACACATTTACCTAGAGCCTATATTTTGCAGCCCCTCAAACAGTACGTTCTGGCCCCTATCAAACAGGATGCATGTAGTGTCTGTTTTCTCTTTTGGTATGGACAAAAGCCAGGGAATTAATTAAACATGCTTCAATGTTTCATGCCAAACTCAGTTCAATCACAAGATTGAAAGTGTACTTTAAAAAAATAAATAAAAACAGGAGACAATACAGACAAACAAAACACAGTACTAGTTTTTAAGGTTCTTACCAGTATTTACAGTTTCCTGATCAATCATGCCTCCTTCTGCAAATCCTTCCAAGTCGTCCACTTTAACTTTCTCCCATGGTATATATGTAACTCCAAGGTCTACATCCCAAAATTGTTTGTATTCGGTTTTTACACCCTTGTTTAAAGCCCAGGCAATCTATCAGCAAAGGGACAATGGAAAAAGAAAGCTGATATGCACTGTAAAATGAAGGTGAAATGTCCAAACTTATATGTAAACAGGAATCCAATGAACTTTAAAAGCCAGCTGAACTGACATCTGTGCTGAGCAAAGAGTAAAAGAGGCCAGGAGAAGGCTTTCTTAAGTGTTTTTGTGTGTGTTTTTATATTAAAAATTAAACCTTCAGTAGACAGTGATGTCTACAATGTGGGATCCAATTCCAATTCTTTATTAAATTTTTTGTTAAATCACACATCATATAATTGACCCCCCCCCCTTAAGCGATTTACCTTTCCAAACACAAACTAAATTGGTCTGATAGTCTGGTTTTCTTTGTGTTATTATATGTAACAATACACAGCCAAAATCCAATCCAAACTTGTCATTAGACAAATTTCAATCTACCGTGGTCCAGGAGGTGGCGTAGTGGATAAAGTATAGGACTCTGAAGCAGGAGGTCCTGAGTTCAATCTCCCTGGCAGCACATGTACCAGAGTGATGTCTGGTTCTTTCTCTCTCTCCTCCTATCTTTCTCATTAATAAATAAATAAAATCTTTTTTTAAAAAAATTCAATCTACCATAGCAACAGTTACTAGACTTCAGAGAAAACTCTTAAGTTTTCTAAACAGCAATGCATAGAGTGGTGTAAACTGATGGAATAAGTCATCCTCCTTTAAAACTGTTTTATTATTTTTAATTACTGGATAGATACAGCCAGAATTCGATGGCAGAGAGACACCTGCAATAGTGCTTCGCCACTTGTAAAGCTTTCTCCCTGCAGGTGGTGGTGGTGAACGACCGGAGCTCAAACTGGGGTCCTTGGCATTGTAATATGTGCCCTTAATCAGGCGTGCCAAAACCTGGCCCCAAAATAAATAATCTATAAGTAGCAAAAGGTAAGTTTCTCATTATAAAAAAGTTAAAATACGCAAAGCGTAAGGATCGCGGTTCCAGCCCCGGCTCCCCACCTGCAGGGGAGTCGCTTCACAGGTGGTGAAGCAGGTCTGCAGGTGTCTGTCTTTCTCTCCCCCTCTCTGTCTTCCCCTCCTCTCTCCATTTCTCTCTGTCCTACGCAACAACAACAACAATAATAACTACAACAATAAAACAACAAGGGCAACAAAAGGGAATAAATAAATATTTAAAAAAACACAATAAAAAAGTTAAAATACTAATATTCAATTCTACAGCTCAATGGGATGGAAACAATAATAATTTCAACTAAGATTTTCCCGTAGTATTAAAAATGTTTCTGAATTGAGGCTTGGGTAGATAGCATAATGGTTAATGTAAAGAGACTCTAATGCCTGAGGCTTCGAAGTCCAGGTTCAATCCCCTGTACCAAGATAAGTCAGAACTGTGTAGTGCTCTGGTTAAAATATGTATATTTTATGATATATACTATAGAATGTACATGATATCGAGCATCGTAACATCGGAGTAATGCAGAAAAACAAATATAGGGCCACTTCTTCCCCCACATCCTGATGAAACCTACCTTAATAACCTTGGATCCGATTTTATAGGATCCAGAACTAAGTTTCTGAAGAGCCCGAAATGCATCTTGCCGATGAACCATACAGACATAAGCACAGCCCCTGGGAGGAATCATCTATGAACAAAATGATTTTAGAAAACACATGAGAACAATTCACTGAGATTTTCTATGGTTTTAACAAAACATAGCACTACCTACGGCTTTGAATTGTTTCCTTTTGCTTCCTACACCCAATTACTGTTGTGCGAAATTAATTATATTTTTGAAGCCCCCAAATACAAAGCTTAGTTTCTTTTCATTCTAAGACATAACAGGGAAAAAAAAATTTTTTTAAGTTGCCACCAGGGCTTATTAATGAGGCTTGGTGCCTGCACGATGAATCCACTGCTTCTGGAGTCTATATTTTTATTTTTTATTTGTAAAGAAGTAGAGAACATCCCTCCAGCGGGTGGGGACTGGGGCTCTTGACCTGGGTCCTTATACATAGCGTGCATGTTGAGTATGCCACAGCCCGGCCCAACAAAGATAAAATACTGAATAATTTTTCTAAAGCATAACAAAGTACTAAAAACCAAACAACAACAAAAATAATAAAGCATAACAAAGAAATAATTTGTACTAAACATTTAAAGATATAATTCATTTTACAGTGGTTTTTCAATTGTTCTAAATATTATACAAGCTAATACAAGAAGGACTTTTACTTTGGGAAAGTATCTTTAACATTAAAAAAAAAAATCTATAAATAAACAAAAAAGTCCAAGTCTCATTAATAGTCTGAAACTTTACTTTGCTCAAGTGCTTACAGACAAAAGTTTTAGCATGAAAATGAAAAAAAAAAAAAATCTCAGTGTAAGGTGGTAAGAGATTGATTTATAAAGTATGTTAACTATTTTACAGGTGTGTGGATCATTAAATTATCTTAGTGTGTTAACTCAGGAAACGACACAGACAGCACTGTTTTGAAGAACACAGATGGGATCATATCCCGTTAGCATTATTTACCACCTAGTAAGCACCGTTTGTCAAAACTTCAATTTTAAAAATTAACTTGTTAATAACACGTGAAGTCGCTCACTATCAAGTATCAAACTTGGCAAAAAAGAAATCTATCTGAATCCTTATAATATTTTATATCTGTTTGCAAGATAAATCCAGCTCCTTACCAACCCACTGAAATTATTCTCTTCTCCCTCACTAATGTCCTTTATCTATGAATTTTTTTCAGTCTTCAAACCCCTGCAAAACCAAATGACAGATTTATAAATCTACCATCAATGTTTGTTTAAGTTCTGCATTTTACCACTAGCTAAATGGTTCTTAAAGTAACTTAGTGCCCATTACTTGTAAGCAATATGATCTTAAAAGAGAATTCAGAAGATAGGCTGTCTAATGCACAAAAAACTGACCAAAGACTATGAGTGTCATATGCAGAATGGAACTCCAAGAATGCTATTGGATTCGATACAACGCTTCCTAGCTTTGCACCAAAACCACCTGTGTTGCCTGGCAATTTGAGAAGAAATCGAAGACACTGATCATGATAATGCCTAGTTTTCTTTTCTTTTTTTTCTTAAATTTTTTTTTAAATTTTATTTATTTATTCCCTTTTGTTGCCCTTGTTGTTTTATTGTTGTAGTTATTGTTGTTGTTGTCGTTGTTGAATAGGACAGAGAGAAATGGAGAGAGGAGGGGAAGACAGAGAAGAGGAGAGAAAGACAGACACCTGCAGACCTGCTTCACCGCTTGTGAAGCGACTCCCCTGCAGGTGGGGAGCTGGGGTTCGAACCGGGATCCTTATGCCGGTCCTTGTGCTTTGCGCCACCTGCGCTTAACCCGCTGCGCCACAGCCCGACTCCCTCTTTTTTTTTTTTTTTTTTAAGATTTTATTTATTTATTCGTGAAGATAGAAGAAGAGAGAGAGAAAGAACCAGGCATCACTCTGGTATATGTGCTGCCGGGGGATTGAACTCAGGACCTCATGCTTTGAGAATCCAACATTTTATCCACTGCACCACCTCCTGGACCACAATGCCTAGTTTTCAAAGTTCAAAATATTTCTAATAAGCTGCTATGGCTGCAAGTTTAGGGGGAGGGGAAATCTGAAAAGGCATGATCATGGACTCTGAAAGTCATGTGTTAGCAAATGAAAATTAAAAAGACAAAACAATAAGTTAATGGCATTATGGTATAGAAAAGAAGAATTCGATAGACTCTGAAACCGTTAACTGTTTACTAACCAATCTGTGTAACATTAACACAAGTTAGTGTTCTCAACTAGCAGAGTAACTTATTTAAATTATTTAATAAGACTCTTACGAGAATCCACTGAAACCATACACAATTAGAAGTAAAATATGAAGTCATCAAACAAATGAAAAATATGTCACTAACTGGGGGAAATGAAGTTGGACCACATAAGCAAAGTTGGAATCCAAGAACAGAAAAGAAAACCATCTACTTTCCTGGCAAATAATGACAAGGTCCAACATGAAACTATACTATCAGTGAATAATAGGTCAATAAACTAGGTCAGTGAACTGCAACTTTCCTTAAATAAAAGACTATGAATAGGGAGTCAGGCCGTAGTGCAGCAGGTTAAGCGCAGGTGGCCAAAGCACAAGGAATGGTGTAAGTAAGGATCCCGGTTCGAGCCCCCAGCTCCCCACCTGCAGGAGAGTCACTTCACAGGTGGTAAAAACAGGTCTGCAGGTGTCTATCTTTCCCCCTCTTTGTCTTCCCCTCCTCTCTCCTATCTAATGATGATGGCATCAATAACAACGGTTAAAAAAAAAAGGGCGCAATAAAAGGGAATAAATAAGTAAATTAAAAAAAAAAAAGACTATGAATACTTAGTTTCAGCCTCAGGGAAAAACAACTGCACTTCAGGGAGAAAAAAATCTGAAAAAATATTCTAACTATGACAAAACCATGGAGAAAGTCAAGAGCCACGGGCGGGTACATATCACCGTGGTCCGGGAGGTGGCGCAGTGATAAGGCACTGGACTCTCAAGCATGAGGTCCTGAGTTCCATCCCTGGCAGCACATGTGCCAGAGTGATGTCTGGTTCTTTCTCCTCCTATCTTCTCATGAATCAATAAATAAAATCTTCAAAAAGGGGGGGGGGGACACATCACCATGTGCAATGACCAGGGTGTGCGCCCCTATTCCACACCTGCAGAGTAGGAGAGCAATGGTGTCTCTCTGTCTCGTTCCCTCTTTCTTCTTCCTCCTCCCTTCTCAAATTCTGTCAGAAAGGGAGAGAGACAGAGAGAGAGACTGAGAAAGAAAGAAAGAGAAAGAGAGAGAGAGAGGGAGAGAAAGAAAGAAAGAGAGAAAGAAAGAAAGAGAGAGAGTAGGGGAGAGAGAAGAAGGAGGAGGAGGAGAGGGAGAATATCAGAGGAATTAAAAAGAGTCAGGCTCAGGGTACTGACAATTCCTTAAGAAACGTTTTGGTAACGGCGTCTCCACCTGCCTGCAGATGTGCAGGTGCTTTCAATACTGCGTGACTCAAGTTTCCTCACTCTTGTTTTCTCTTAAGGGGGGAGGGTTAAATTAGGTTGCAGGCATTAGATGTCTGTAGGATCATCTGCTACTAGTATAAAACCCACTAAGATCCTCTGAGATTTCATTTTAAAATAGTTTTAGCAGGAGTTGGGCGGTAGTACAGCAGGTTAAGTACACGTGGAGCAAAGCGCAAGGACCGGCCTAAGGATCTCCATTCGAGCCCCCAGCTCCCCACCTGCAGGGGAGTTGCTTCTCAGGCGGTGAAGCCGGTCTGCAGGTGTCTATCTTTCTCTTCCCCTCTGTCTTCCCCTCCTCTCTCCATTTCTCTCTGTCCTATCTAACAATGACGACATCAATAACTACAACAATAAAACAAGGGCAACAAAAGGGAAAATAAATATATATAAACTGTTTTAGCTAGAAAGCAAAAGAAACACAGAACCAAAGCTTCCTTCAGTGCGGGGGGAGAAGGTTGGGGAGGGGGTGAAATAGGTTAAGAGCATAAACAGCTGTAGCAAGGAAACAGTATCAGTTTGTTTTTAAGAAGTGAATTATTAAAAGCTGATACTAATGGGCTAATTAGGATATTAAGAGGCCTCTTTGTATGAGTGAATACCATTTAAGAAAAATCTTACACTGCTAAAGAATTGTTACTTACATTGATGGATTCAATTTGCCCAAACTCTTCAAACAGATTAGTTAAATCTTGCTGTGTCGCCTTCTTGTCCACCTGACCGACCCAGAGAGTAGTACTACATACTGTCAAGAGAAAACAGACAAAAGGCCTACATCACAGCCAGCCTTTTCCAAGCAGTTGAGTAAAAAGTGCTAAGGGAAGCGGTAGACAACATAATGGTTTGGTTATGCAAAGAGATTCTCATGCCTATGGCTCCAAAGTCCCAGCCTCAATCGCCCACATCATCATAAGACAGAGCTGATCAGTGCTCTGGTTCTAGTTATATATATATATATATATATATATATATATATATTGGGAGTCGGGCACAACGGGTTAAGTGCAGGTGTCACAAAGCGCAAGAACTGGCCTGAGGATCTCAGTTCAAGCCTCCCGGCTCCCAACTGCAGTGGGGTCACTTCACACGCAGTGAAGCAGGTCTGCAGGTGTCTTTCTCTCCCCCTCTCTACATTTCTGTCTTATCCAATGACAACAACATCAATAACTACAACAATATAACAACAAGGGCAACAAAAGGGAATAAATATTAAAAAAAATACTAACTACAACAATTTTAACGTCATGTATTATGCAATACATGTGATTGACACTTTTATCTGTTAAAATGAACATGAGCCAAAACCCCAAGTATTCACTCATATCTCTCAAACATGGTGAACACCTGAATTACCTATGCGGAGTTGATCCCAGATAGACTGAACTAATCTATCAATGCCACAGATAACTCAGATATGCAAATAAATTCCACAACTTTCTGCTGCAACCTTTTCTGTGTACCTTTTAGGTATCTTTTATTTGGAATGATTAAGTGTCCCCCGTCAACACTATCTAACAGGTACAACATACATTTTACAAATTGTTAGTCAAGTCTAATATTCTTTAACTTCTATTACTTTTTTAAAAATATTTATTTATTCCCTTTTGTTGCCCTTGCTGTTTTATTGTTGTTGTTATTATTACTGTTGTTATTGATGTCATCGTTGCTGGATAGGATAGAGAGAAATATATAGAGGAGGGGAAGACAGAGAGGGGGAGTGAAAGATAAGACACCTGCAGACCTGCTTCACCATTTGTGAAGGGACGCCTCTGCAGGTAGGGAGCCAGGGGCTTGCACCGGTACCCTTACGCCAATTCTTGTGCTTTGCGCCACCTGTGCTTAGCCAACTTATATTACTTTTAACAATAACAACAATTTTAGAAAACCTTAAAAACTTTTGTAAAGCCTGCTCTTTTACTTTTCCCCTCTTCCAATTATAAAATCCAAGGATAAAATTATTCATTTAACAAGTGACTGTCAGTGTAATTAACAGCAGAGGCTATTCTGCTAAATGTGTGGAAACCAAAGGTTTGTCCGAGCATGTCACTTACCACTGAGTGTTTTAGATCTGATTGGGGGTAGTCCCTTTTTCTGTCTTTCTTTCTCCCTTTCTCTAGCTCTTCTTTCACTTGAGTAGGACCGAGAGGATTTCCTCTTTCTCTCTCTTGAGCGGGAACGCGATCGCTTTCTGTGTTTCCGTTTTCGAGAACCAGATCGTGACCTAGACCTTCGTTTTCTTGGTGACCTGCAAAAAAATTTATTTTACATCTAATAACAATTCTACTACATTTATCACTTCTAGGCATGAAGAAAATTGTCTCATGTTTAAGATATCCTTAAAAGACGTTTTAAAGTATATGTGTTGAACATAACACTTTTCTCAAAATAATGGATTGCCTAGGCCTGCACTAATGTTTACCTGCAATGACTGTTTTTTAATCCTTTAAACAACCATGTTTTATTTATTTTAGATAGAGACAAAAGCTGAGAGGGAAAGGGGAGACAGAGAGGGAGAAAGAGAGACACCTGCAACACTTCTGAAGCTTCCCTGCGGTGGAGGGGCTTGAAACAGGGGCCTTGAGCACTGCAATGTGTGTGCTCAACCGCACAATGCCCCTCCACCTAGACCCTCTGCAATGGCTCTTACTGACTCTGGGTAACTAGTAACTAGTAACAACCAAGATGAGGTTGAGATGCTAGAAAGGGCCGCCTGTTCTCTTAAGTATTGTGCAACTTTTTCTTTCCAAATGAGAGTCAAGAACAGGAGTGAAAGGCTACCAAAAATAACTTTTTAAGTGATGCACTGATATCTTAAAATTAGGGCACAAAATAATTCACAATGTTTTCAAGTTCTACAATTTCATGACGCTTGTTCAAAGCACTGAATTAAGGAAGTGTGATGACAAACTTTTTGTACTAGCATTAGTTGCTTCAGGAAGATGAAGAAGCCGTGTAGAAAAATTAAATTATTTGTAAGGGATAAATCCAGTAACTTACTGAAGTCAATTAAGAAATGATTGTTCAGACTTTCAACTTTCATATACATG
Organism: Erinaceus europaeus; assembly: GCF_950295315.1. Taxonomy (NCBI): domain Eukaryota; kingdom Metazoa; phylum Chordata; class Mammalia; order Eulipotyphla; family Erinaceidae; genus Erinaceus; species Erinaceus europaeus. The sequence continues at coordinate 8,968,166 of NC_080174.1, forward strand.
TGCAGAAAAAACTGTATAGGGGCAGGGTAGACAGCATAATAGTTATGCAAAGAGACTCTCATTAAAGAGCAACCCAGGAAGTGGTGCTGTAACGAGTTAGGGACTTACAAGCGTCAGCTCCCAAGTTTAATCCCTAGAATTCCATGTGCCCTCTCCCCTTTCCTGTCTCTCAAATGAATCTTCCAAAAAAAAAAAAAAATTAGATTAGTAACTAACTTCAAGGCAGTTTATAGCAAAACAAGCGCACTCACGCGCGCGCACATACAGTATGTATGCCATATGAAAATTGACCAGACTAAGAAGGTTCCTTCCAGCCAATCTGACTAAGCCTTGACCATATAGAAAAGCCAATGAAAAGCCCCATCTCCAGAACGCACTCTCTTAATGGCTTAGTAATATATGCTTAACATGTATAAAAACATTTATTGCCCCTTTTTAATGATTAAATTTAGTGTTATTACCAGAGAAAATAGAATGCAAGAAACTGAACTTATAAGTTTGTTGCTATTAATTTGGTGTTCAGAGGAAATAATGCCTTAAGTTGAGGCCCATAATATTTTTAGTAGAAATCAAGAATAATCCCAAGTCCAAGCCTCATGATACAGCTGTGACTTGTAACATTAAAATAAGCATAGGAATATCCAATTATAAACAGAAAAAGATTATTTTCTGATTTAAGATTTTTTTCAACTATCTGAGTCTATTACTATCAAGGAAAAACATGGTCCTTCATCTTCATACAAAAAAAAATATATATTATTTTGAAAGTTCACACACATGGGCTATGTTAAATGTCATACAGAACCTTGAGCGGGATCGTGAATGTGTTCTTGATCTTGAACGAACAGCCACTTTCTTTACTTCTTGCTCAAAGATCTCTTCTTCTGCGCCTTCTTGGCCTTCATCTATATCCATATCCTTCAAAGTTAAAAGAACCACAAACAAAAAGACTGAGATTCAGTTCACAGAAGACAATTCACCCTTGCAGAATACTCTCCACGATAACAGCATTAAACAAAAGTAAACTTTGGGGGCACATAGGTGTGGGAGGGACATTCAAAACATTGTGTCGATGCTTCCTCTCACTATATTTATTTATTTTGAAGTGTCCAGTCAGAAGTTTACTACCTAATAAGGACATATTCTTGTAAGGATAATCCATTTTGGCCTTCACTATATTGGACTTTATTATTATTTTTTTAACTTCTTAAAATTTTCTTTATTGACTACAGACAGCCAGAAATTGAGAGGGAATGAGGAGAAAGAGAGACACCTGCAACACTGCTTCACCACTCACAAAGCTTTCCCCCTGCAGGTGAGGTCCAGGGACTCGAACCCAAGCCCTTGCATACTATAATGTGTACACTCAATCACGTGTGCCACTACTGACACCTGGACCTTCATTGTTTAATCTAAGTGCAGGAAGGAGGGTCTGACCTGACAGAAACACTTAAAGAGAAAAACCAATTTATGTATGTCTATGTCATTCAGTCACGCCATTGCCAGGTACCATATTCTGAAAATAATAGAGGCACATCCCGATCTTTATTTGCCCTCCAAATTTATGACTAAGGAACCATTGACATTTTTACCTGTTGCTGAATATCTATGGAATCATCCAAATTTGCTTCAGGTTCAAGGAAATGCTGCTGACTACTCCCCTGTGATGGTGACGCTGAGTGCTCTGACCCGAATGTTCCTTCCTGACTATCCTGAGGAGTTGCCTATTAAGAAGACAGAAAAACACTATAAAATAAAGAGTACTGTTGGAAATGGAAATTAAGACATACAAACACAAGTGACCTTCTTAAAAGACTAAATGGAGAAATTTCACATTGAAGTGCCACTACTGTTGGAACAGAAATTTCTAATCAGCATGTGGTGGTGCACTTTAAGCTTACACAATGTCGACTGTAACTCAGGCATTTAATATTCGTAATGTGGTATTTTATTTTTCAAGAGCTATTTAATGAATGAGGTGGCACTAGAAACCCTAAAGATGCAACACTAATTCTTAAGTAGCCGTAGCAAACATAGTTTGAAACGAAGTGTCTATCTGTCTATCTATGTATTTGTCTCTAGCCTAAATATGCTAAGGGAATTGGGTTGGCAGAGGGAATTTATCAATTTAAAACTTACTTTGCTGGCATACTTTCCAATTGTAAACATTAGAAATGTTTAAAATTTCCTCATCATTTGTCTTTGAAAAATTATTTTTAGAACATCTATTCCTTTCAACAGGACGACTTAATGTATAATGTATATTGTACAGATGTATAATGTATAAAGCAGTAATTATGTCCAGAGTGCTATATTTGGTAGGTGAAATTCTGAAGGAAAGAATCATCTTTCCAGTTTCTAGAGTTTTTACTTTAGTAACTTGGTATAAAAGTTAGTGGTAAAAAAAAAAAAAAAAAAAGTACCAATTTGATTTTCTTGTTTCTGGTAAACCTTCTGAAAGGTTTATAGCTCAACAATCTATTTAGAGAAACTCTCCCATCACCTAGACCTCTGGCAACAGTTCCATTACCTTTTTTAACAACACTGACAACCTGTTTTTCCTTTTGTTACAACGTGTCTTTTTCTTTAAATAATACTGGTATGTTCCCCTCACTGAGTTCTAGTTTCAAGTATTCAGATTCAGATTCTAGGGCAGATGCATGTTTGGTAAAATATAACACCTACTCCAATCAGAATTGCTTCTTCAAAACTGATACAGAATTAAATCTCTTAATTCAGGAATATGTTAACCTAGCAAATATAATATCCATTTTATATTTACTATCTGTTAAAAGTGACAAAGCTCAGCATGTAAGTTTCTTCCCTTATATTACAAAAACCAGCATTTGCCTTCAGTTCATGCATTCCTGTGAGTGTTTTCTGTAAGAAGTAACTTGATGCCAGATCCTACCCTGTTCATCTGTGCATGTAATCACAGCAGTGCCTTACTGACTGTGGCACTGTGTTCATTAGTGTCAGCAGGATTATTAGGAAGTGTGAGTGGAGAAAATGTTTACAGTTCTAAGCACTTCTCATAAAGAGAAAAATGAGTCTTGTAATAGATCTAATTCTAGCACTACAATTTGCCATATTTTATCAATTCTTAAACTTGACTGAATTTTCACATTTATTCAGATAACATTTATAATACTGATACAACTTAAGGGGATACTATTAATTTACAAGTGTTTAAAACTTCTTGGTGCCCATGTTCAGTGGGGAAGCAATTACAGAAGCCAGACCTTCTACCTTCTGCAACCCATGATGACCCTGGCTCCATACTCCCAGGGGGTTAAAGAATAAGAAAGCTCTCAGGGGAAGGGATGGGATACGGAGTTCTGGTGGTGAGAACTGTGTGGAGTTGTGCCCCTCTTATCCCATGATTTTGTCAGTGTTTCCTTTTTATAAATAAAAATTAAAAAAAAAAAAAAAAAAAACTTCTTGGCTACATAGTGGGTCTTCTTTCTTCTCCATTTCTTAATTTTCTTTTCTCCCTCTATTTTATTTATCATTTGTGACTAATAATGGGTTACAATATTCTAAGACTACAGAGTATAGTTCCACACCAAACCCACCATCAAACTTCTGTGTCTCCACTCTCCCAAAGAAAATCACCATAGTTCTCACAAAGTCTCAGAAACAGTTTTGTTTTGTTTTTACAGGTTCATGGGTATCAGTCCTCTAACTCCACAAAAGAGTGAAACTGTCTTTCATCTCTTTACACGTTTTGCAAGGTAAGCATGAATCATGGTGTGTCTTAACACTAAAACTATATGATATTAGATCTCTAACTTCCTTGGCTTTAATTTCTTCTGGCATACAATAACAGACACGATATTTAATAAACTTAATACCACGTGGCTCAGCGCAACACAACATAGTATCTGCCCTGCCATCACCTGTAAAGTCATCGCCAGGCTTCACAGAGAACTAGCTGGAAAGTCCAAGTGGCTCTAAGTCATAATACATTAATGCCACCTCCGTTGCCTTCAGAGTACTCAATGGATTTGTAAATTGCCAGAACACATTCTAACTACTTAAAAAATTACTTGTCCAAACATAACTGACCTTCCAAATAATAAATTGGAAAAAATCATCATGCTTAAGGAAATAAGGAATAAGAAATAAGCAAGGAAAAAGTAAACAGATCAGGAAACAGTGTTGAGTCCAGTCAGCAGTCTACAGAATACAGACAGCAATAACTCTGATGGCCACAAGGTGGGGTTATAAACCTTTTGAGGCTGTTGCTGTTCCAGGAGCTGTTGTCTGAGATGTTCAAGGTTTTGCTGCTGTAGTTGTTCCGCTATCTGATGAAAAATGGAATTGTTCACAGATTCTGAAACATGAGAGCTGAAAGAAAATAAACATGGAAGTGTTATTAACATTGAGTATCAAGTCAATGAAATGCTCTCCACCACAATGTTCAATTTTGAATAACTAAGATAAAAAAAATACTTCAGGACATCAGTAGACTAAAATAGACCAGCTGTTAGAAGAGACAGTGGGAAATACAGACGCTACTATCCCACACAATTAAATACACATAAATTAAAATGTGTTACATCAGCAGCAAATGCTGGAGAGGCTGTGGGGTCAAAGGAACCCTCCTGCACTGCTGGTGGGAATGTCAATTGGCCCAACCTCTGTGGAGAACAGTCTGGAGAACTCTCAGAAGGCTAGAAATGGCCCTACCCTGTGATCCTGCAATTCCTCTCCTGGGGATATATCCTAAGGAACCCAACACACCCATCCAAAAAGATCTGTGTACACCTATGTTCACAGCAGCACAATTTGTAACAGCCAAAACCTGGAAGCAACCCAGGTGTCCAACAACAGATGAGTGGCTGAGCAAGTTGTGGTCTATCTACACAATGGAATACTACTCAGCTGTAAAAAACGGTGACTTCACCGTTTTCAGCCGATCTTGGATGGACCTTGAAAAATTCATGTTGAGTGAAATAAGTCAGAAACAGAAGGATGAATATGGGATGATCTCACTCTCAGGCCCAAGTTGAAAAACAAGATCAGAAGAGAAAACACAAGTCGAACCTGAAATGGAATTGGCGTATTGCACCAAAGTAAAAGACTCTGGGGTGGGTGGGGGTGGGGGTGGGGAGAATACAGGTCCAAGAAGGATGACAGAGTTTTCATATGGAAAACTGAGAAATGTTATGCATGAACAAACTATTGTATTTACTCTCGAATGTAAAACATTAATTCCCCAATAAAGAAATTTTTTTTTAAAGTGTTACATGTTTCAAGAAAATCTTAATGAAACTTAAAATGTCAGTCAGTATGTACACACCATTAATTTCTTTGTGAGATGGGAAAAGACACTGTTAGCTAGAACACATGTGAAATCTATAATGCAATGGGTCATAAAGTTCTATAAAATTAATATGTTTTATTTTGAGAACTATTCACTTTATTATATGTGTTAGCAAAAATTACAAGGTTATGATGTAAAAGAGGGCATTCCCAAAAAGGGTCTGGAACAACCAAAAGCAACCTCATCTGAAGCAAATCAATCTAAGGGGATACAGATCTCTGAATACTGAACAAAAATACTCAACAAAAAAGGAGCAACTGTGTTTCACTTCATCACAAAGCAAGATTTCCAGTCAGCTACAGAAAGCTCATGAACAGAAGACCACAAGGAAATAACAATTGCTGTCTTCTCATCATAGAAGGCACTGAAGCATAGATTACCTTACTGGACTGTTAAAGGAGATTTCCCCATTGTTCAGGAAACAGACCTGTGTGACTTCAAATGCTTTTTCTCACTCTGTTATTCACAATGTAAAATAGTAGCTTTCAATTTTTAAGCTAAATATCAAGTGCCTATATTTTATATGCTATGTAGGCACAATCTATATTATTTCAACATATGTTAAATGAGGAATTTCTGTTTGAACAAGAATCCCAGAGGCTCACCACATAAACATCTTCCTCCTCCATCCCCCCCCCAATTCTCCCTACTGGCCCTTCCATAAGTCACTACTGGCCCTTCCATAAGTCAAACATTTCTTAGCATGCTACAGAACTGGGAAGGAAGAGAGGAGAATTCTGGATAGTTGTGGCGGTATTTAAAACACTTATTAAAGGGAGTCGGGTGGTAGCGCGGCGGGTTAAGTGCACGTGGAGCAATGCGCAAGGACCAGCGGAAGGATCCCAGTTCCAGCCCCCGGTTCCCCACCTGCAGGGGAGTAGCTTCACAGATGTGTCTTTCTCTCCCCCTCTAGGTCTTCCCCTCCTCTCTCCATTTCTCTCTGTCCTATCCAACAACATCAACAACAATAATAATTACAACAATGGAAACAACAAGGGCAACAAAAAAGAAATAAATAAATAAAATCTTAAAAAAAAAAAAAAAACACTTAATAAAAACCAAAATCCTGGGGGCTGAGTGGTAGCAGCTAGATGAGTGCACACAGTACCATTATCATGGACCTAGGTTCAAATCTCCCTGGCCCCACCCGCAGAAGGGAAGCTTCAGATGTGGTAAAGCAGTGCTGCAGGTGTCTCTCTTCCTCTCTCCCTACCTTCCACTCCCCTTTCAATTTCGGTCCTTTCAAATAAAAATAAATGTTAAAAAAATAAAATTGCATGAGATACTTAAAAAAAAAAAGAAAAATCCTGACAACACTAATCCTTACTCATGTTAGGTTTGACATACTCCCCAAACTTTGCCACATGTCCTACAAACAAGTGACCATTTGGAACAAAAGCAAACATCTTTCCTAGTATTTCTATTTCTTGCAACTGCAATTAGCATTTAAGAGATACACAAAACACAACCAGACTTATCAACATTCATCAGTTCTCCAATAAGGAATTTTGATGTATTAGCTATTTGCAAAGATTTCTGAGACAACAAAAGAACACAGCAGTTCTACCATCTTGCTATAAAATCAGAACTCATTAATCAGAAATAACAGCTCAGCTCATTCAAACTATATTTAGTAGGACAGATGACAACATCCCACCCAGTGTTTAGAAAAAGTATGGCTACGGAGAAAAACAATTCTTACTGTTGAGAAGGAGGAATTTCTTTTTTGGGTTCTTCACTATGTTCAGACTCTTCTCCAAAATCAAACCTATCCATCAGCTTCTAAGGGGGAATAAAAGAAGGAAAGGAAGTAAATTAAAATGTGGTTCACACAAATAAGATTACAAGTGCCAGCCGAAAGACAACAATATGCCATTAGTTGACCTCTATCACTGGGTGTGTATATACATTCCTAAGGTTTACCTAAAACGAAGCATTTTATTGGAATGGAACTGTAGCACACTATGACATACACTGCCTTGTGCAACAAACTGTGAGACATGCAGAAAGGCTTGTATATAGCCTATCTGGTCAGACCTAGAAACTGTTGGCTAAAAATCCTAGGTAGTAGTTCAATATGCCATTAGTTACTTCCCCATGAAAACAACTGCAGAAGAATTAAAATAGCTGGCAGGGGTAGATAGCATAATCGTCATGTAAAGAGACTCTCATGCCTGAGATTCTGAGGTCCCAGGTTCAATCCCTCACACCAGCATAAACCAAGCTGAGCAGTGCTCTGGTAAATAAATAAATAAATTAGCATGATTAAGGGTCAAGGAGATAACACAATGGTTATACAGAACTTTCATGCCTGAGGCTCCAAGGTCTCAGGTCTCTGGCACCACAATAAACCAGAACTGAGCACTGCTCTCATTGGGGTGGGGTGGGTGGGGTGAATCATAGTATTTCCAAGTTATTACAACCCCATAGTTAACAGGGATACTAAGCTATCACACAGTGAATACATACATGAAAAAGACCACATTGGGGTGGGGGTGAGGGCACTGGTAGCATAATGGTTATTCAAAGAGACTCTCATGTCTGAGGCTCCAAAGTCCTAGGTTCAATCCCCCACATTACCATAAGCCAGAGCTAAGCAGCGCTGATTGGGGGAGGGGGGGATCCAAATAAAAAACATTCCATCTTTCATAGCTGGGTTTCAATTTACCATATATGGCATGGTAGGTAGTATAGTACAATTTTACTGACCAGGTATCTCTAGTCAAAATAGATGTTCTTTTTTTTTTATTTATTTTTATTTATTTATTCCCTTTTGTTGCCCTTGTTGAAAATAGATGTTCTAAAAGCTCAAATGGAATTATAAAATTACTTAATTTCTCTCAGAATGCGAACCTCTTAAGAGTTACGTCTAGCAGAGTACAACAAATATTAAAGGCAGAATAAAACGGAACATGGATTTAGATTCCACACAGCACATCAAGTTAAGGTGGCTCTGACACCTCGTCATGCCTACCTTGTTAAAGGTCACACCCTGTTCTAAAGGATTAAGGGTGTTGGCGGCCGCAGCGGCAGCTGTGAGTTGTGCCGTGAGAGCCTGTAACTGAACCACAAGACCTGCATCCAGGGCCTGCAGGATGGAGGGCTGCGGCTTCTGCTGCTGTATCTGCAGAGTCTGTATTAACTGCTGGAGCTGCAGAGGAAACAGAAGGACATCACTACAAACAGCTGCTAGGTGTTATCCATAGAAACACTTACCAAAAGGTTTTAGTCAATAAAACTGACCACTGTGCAAGCTTTGGAGATCAAGAATAAAAGATCTACTAATTCAAAACAGTTGATATGAATGTTTTAAAAGATTTCTTTTTTTTTAAACAAGTCTATGGTTTTTTTTTTTTTTTTTTTTGGGGGGGGGGGGAGAAAGGTCATCCCAGTGAAGAACAAACTCCTGGTGGCCATTTCTTTCAATGCTATTGTCTAAAGACAGAAATTGAAGGGGAGGGAAAGAGAGACATCTGCAGACCTGCTTTATTACTTGTGAAGCGGCCCCTTGCAGGTGGGAAGTGGGGACTCGAACCCAGATCCTTGTATGGGCCCTTATACTTAGTACTATGTGCACTTAACCAGGCGTGCCACCACCCGATTCCTCTAGTCAACAATTTACAATAGGTCCAAACCATCGCGACATCCTACCTTCCCACTGTCTGTCTCCTGATAGAAAGGCATCTCCTTAGGACTAAATCCTGCGTGGTACAGTTAAGTGATAGCACTTCTACAAAGACGATAAAAAAAAACTATCCAGATGTTATATGAAGAAATAATAATTTAGGAAAACAAGCTCTAAATCACCGTCAATATAACAATAGGTCACTCACCTGTTGGCCTTGAGGACTTTGTAAGATCTGAGCCACAGCTGCAAGTGTGTCTGTGTTTGTTATCTGTGATACCCAAGGGTCAGGTAATCCTTGCACCGCGTTGGCGGGAGTGACAGGTGTCACAGGAGTTCCTTTTGAAAAAAGCCATGACACGCACTCCAATGAGTAGGTAAGACATGAAAAGAAATCTGTATTGTCAGGGCTGGGGAGATAGCATAATGGTTATGCAACAAAGACTTTCATGGATAAGGCTCTTAGGTCCTGGGTTCAGTCCCCAGACCACCATAAGCCTGAGCTGGCCAGTGTTTTTCTGTCTCTCAGTCTCTCGTTCTCTTTATTTCTCATTAAAATAAAGGCAAAAAAAAAAATAGAAGTAATCTGTACTGTCAGATTACAAAGCACATATGAAATGATAAAAATGTCTTTTACTGCACTGCTTCTATTTAAAACAAACATTACAAATGAAGTTGGTCAAAAATAGAAAATATTCTACAGTCTTAAATGAAAAAAAGTAGTTGGCCTAAAATGTTTATTCAAAATGCATATTTATATAAACACAAGAAAAAGCACTTGCTAAATGCTAATGGCTGCTAATGGCTGCTATAGAACTTTAAACGTTACTTAAATACCTCAGAAAAACAAACTTCTGAGACTTACTACTAAGGCATTTTGGTTACATTAAGTAGTGCTAGGGAGACGGTGAGGAAGCAGAACACCAGACTTTCACTCCACGAACAGAATGTGCCAACCCTGGCCCGGCACCACCAACCCACCATATGTAAGAGTTGAGCAGAATTGAGGTTTCTTTCTCATATGTGAAAAGTAAATAAATAAAAATGCTTTTTGAGTAGAAACCACATGACACTAATGTTATACTATGCAAATACCAGTTTTGTGCTGGGGAGGTTCCAGGTGAGTTCAAGCCCCAACTTTTTTTTTGCCAGTGCTGAGCAATGCTCTGGTCTCTCTCCTACTCCCTCTCAAATAAAGAAATAAAATTTCTAGGATATATACAGCCCTCTAATTTACTGTGACTACTAAGATTGATTAATATAATGAAAAGATTAAAAAATTCAGTTTTCAATTTTTTAGAAACTTGACAAATATAATTTCTGATTTTTCTTTCAGATGGCATTTCTTTCCATTACCTAAGGCTTCACATTATTGTTTTATATATGAATAATCACCTCAAGAGTCTTAAGTAAATTTCCCCTCCACCAGGCAAAATGTCCAAGACTCCTAGGGACTCAACTTTCTTCCTTTTTCAGAGAAACAGAGAGGAGAGGCACCACGCCACTCTGCCTTTCCCAAGGCTTCCCCAGAGCAGGTACTCCCATGTGTTGCTGGAGCCACTGATGATGGCTCATGCCCTCCACCTATGTTTTTAAGTAAGGTATCTAGAGACAAGAGTGTTGCGGAAATGACATACCTGGGGTATTGCTCATAGCAGCAGTAGTACTGGCCAAAACAGGTGTGACAACTGGAGGGGGAATCCCAGCCGCCATGTCCAGAAGAGGCTGGATAATCTCACTCTTAAATACATTATTCTTCTGCCACAAATTTAACACTCTCACTATTTTACTCTACAAGGATAAAGAAAGGAGGCATTTATTTAAGTGTTTTAATTCTGTTAAGCTCTCAACAACTTAGCACAGTCATCTTCACAGGCAATTCAGGCAGGCATGGAATGGGCTAAAATGCTGTCTTCGATAACTTTAAATCACTTGAAAAAAGACACCCTTCGCACAACTGCTTCAATATACTAAAAGTCCTGATTTTAACACCTATATAGACTATTCAGAGCACTCAGCATGTCTGATGTCAATCGCCATCGGGCATCCGAAACACCATAGTGGTTATGCAAAGAGACTCTTGCCTGAGGCTTCAAAGTCCCAGGTTCAATCTCCCACACCACCACAAACCAGAGCTGAGTTGTGCGCTTTTTTTTTCCTTTGGGGGGGGGGGGGTTCTATCAGTCATGCAATGTTTCTATGGCTGCATAGGCTTAAATTACTTTTCTACTTAATCTTGGTCTTAGTGCAAGTAAAAAACCAGCTTCGTCATTTATAAAACAACTAAACCAGAGAAGATTACATATCCCAGACTCCCTCTGAATCCCAAGCCCCATCCACCCAGCTAGTATTGTGAATGCTTTAACCAGTCTCCCAAGTTGTGAGTCTCTTGAGACAGAAGTGTGTTTTATTACTTATACTGTTTCATGTAGCAACACTAGAAATTAACTTCTACTTAGCTAATTATAACCTAATCTGCCTCAAGAGAGTTCATACGATATGAAATTTTTTTATCTCACTATATTGGTGCCGGGCTCTACTATTAAATTGGGTACTATAAGCTTGTGAAAGATAACTGACTTCTATCTCCTTGATAATCCTGAAATCTAATAACGTAACTCACAATATTAAACAAAGGCCTGAACTAGTAAAATACCTTCTTAAATATCTCCCTTACTGGTTGTGAATTTTAAAGTCTGAAAACTTCAAACTTATATAAAAAGAAAATATGCCCAACAAGGAAGAGTATCTCAACATGTGGTACAATGTTTTTAAATAAAACATGGACAGAGATCAATAGAGCAGTCTATTTATAACTTACATCTAGAAATATTAAAACTCAGATTTTGGGAGTCGGGCTGTAGAGCAGCGGGTTAAGCGCAGGTGGCGCAAAGCACTCAAGGACTGGCGCAAGGATCCCAGTTCGAGGCCCCGGCTCCCCACCTGCAGGGGAGTCACTTCACAAGTGGTGAAGCAGGTCTGCAGGTGTCTTGTCTTTCTCTCTCCCCCTCTGTCTCCCCTCCTCTCTCCATTTCTCTCTGTCCTATCCAACAATGACAACAATAATAACTACAACAATAAAACAAGGGCAACAAAAGGGAATAAATAAATAAAACAACTCAGATTTTATCAATAGTATATGTGTAAGTTATAGTAACAGTATTCTAAACTGCTGTCACTGGTAAAAGTAAAAATGATTACATTAGAGCACTAGTCTGACTTATACCTGTCACATCAAGGTTCTATAAACAGAAGTCATATGTCCTATTATAATTACTCAATTAGGGACCTAATTTAAACAGACTGAAACTAAGCATTAATTTTTCTAATACTTTGTGTTTAAAGAGATTTTTCTTTGAACTATTTCTCCTTTCTTAGATGTGAAGACATAAAAAGTGTCTGATTTTTCTTTGCTTTACATAAAAACACTATTTCGGGCGGAGGGAGACAGCATAATGGTTATGGAGACAGGCTCTCATGCCTGAGGCTCCTAAGTCCCACGTTCAATCCCCCGCCCCACCATAAGCCAGAGCTGAGCAGTGCTCTGGGGTTTCTCTCTGTCTCTCTCTCTCTCTCTCTCTCTCTCTCGCTGCATCTCTCTCAAAAAATTAAAATAAAACACTATTTCAACACATAAATTCCTTCAAAAGTCTTTACATGATATTACAAACTAGAAGTTTTAGGTAGTAGTTAGAAGCTTTTTTTTTTTTGGTCTTCACAGAATTATTAAAGTAATTTTTTACTGTTGTCTCAAGAAGCATATCCAAGAACAGTTTATAAGGGACTGCACAGTTACAAACTTATCTCATCTTCCCATTATAGCAGACTGTTTCCTGATTTTTTTATACTATTTTCTGATTTAAGACAGCATAATAAACATATTTACAAAACATCCTGATTCTGTACATGAGAAAATGGAAGATGTATGATGCTCTTAAAAGCCTGTGGTTCTTCCTTAAAGCAATCACTAGACTTCACCCACTTCTTTTTTTCCTTACATAATTCTGCAGTTGACCCTGTAAGAAAAGCACACCTAACTTTCTAAGTCAGCATTCGAAGCAAGTCACTTAGTATCTCAGTCCACTTTTCAGGATAAACAAGCCTTAGGCACCCTCACTTAAGAGTCCAAAGTTTTCTTGCTTGTCTAGAATTCTGATGTGGTTTCTACCACTGATAACATTATAAACAGCGAAAGAATTTTGGTATGGGGTTATTATTTTTTTTTCTATTGAGACTGGTTGCAAATCCTTTACTCAGACGCTAAACAGTCAAATATCAGCGCAAGACATACCATCTAAATGCTCAGCTGCTTGTCTATATAAACAAGCTTTAATTATAATTCCAAAGCCTCTATAGAACCAGTTTTACACAAATTGCTTCAATAAATTAAGAAGTAATAACAACTCTGGGCTTTCTGCTTTTTTCTTTTTTTAAGGTGTAAGAACAAAAAAGACTATAGACACATTTCAGATTTGGAAAAACTAAAGAGTAAATGGTAATACAAAATCCTAAAGTGAGATAATCTATTGAGCCAGTAAGACTAAAAACCAGAAATTAGTGGATATTTTTATATATTTTTTCTTTCGAAGGAGCATACCTTATCATCCCCTGGGCAGCGATATAAATTCTGGAAAGTGCTAATGATGTTATTACTAAATCTGGGTGCAAACACATCCTTTTCTTGACCAAACTGGTGTCGAGACTGTCGTACAATGGAGTCTATAACATAAAGTCCAGGTACCTTGTATTCTGGTTTACACTGATGAAAAGAAAGAGAAGGAAATGAAATGAAAGAGTGAAATACAAAAAAAAAAAAAAAAAATCACAAATTTTACACAAAAAAAATGCTGACATGTTTAAGTAAATGTTCTGATGCTCACCCTGCCTAGCTTCTAGCTCAAGAACGGGCATTTAAAGACTCTACTGTCAGCTTCGTATGTTCCAGAATAATGTTGCATACTAGCCTGAATAACAGAATAATAAATGAATCATGCTGTATTTCTGTGTTTAATTATTTCTGAAAGCCAGATAGAAAGTTCATGTCTTTATTTCTAGAGAGCTCTAGCAAAAGTACTAATGTGCATCTAAAACACATCACAAAAGGGCTTCTGTACTTAAGATTAAGGGGCAAAACAAAGCTAATTATAGCACTTCTACAATAACCCTAAACTTATCAAATGTCAATAGTACACCTGTAAACAAGCTAGGACACTATAATTACAATTCTAGAAATTTAGCCCCCAATCTTTTTTTTTTTTTTTTAAAGATTTTATTTATTTGTTCATGAGAAAGATAGGAAAGAACCAGACATCACTCTGGTACATGTGCTACTGGGGACTGAACTCAGGACCTCAAGCTTGATAGTCAGTGCTTTACCCACTGTGCTTTCCTGCCCTGCCCCACCCTCCCCCACCCCCCAAATGTTTCTCAATATTCTTATCCTTATTCTGAGTAATACTAAGTCTCCTCCTGCTTTCCTTATCTAGTCTGGAGAGCAAAATGAAGACTAGTTTATATCGTTTTTCTAGTCCCTATATTTGCTCCAAATTCAAAGCATGAGGAAACCGGCATCCCAAATATATGCTGACCAAAGCATAATTATTGACACTAACATGATTCAAGTTTTGGGGTGGAAGTTGAGTCAATATTTCACCAAAAGTAAGTTTCCTGGCAATCATAAACAGCATGAGGTAAAAATCTGCATTCCTGAAAAGTTTTGGCAACTTCTGAGTGCCAGAGTCTTCAGTCTACCTCACAAAGGACACATTTCGAAAGAGGACTTTTCTGCATTAACTTACGAGTGACTTACTCTGTACAAAGGCAAGGTGGGGTGAGGGAGATAGCATAATGTCATACACACAGACTCTAAGGTGCCAGGTTCAAACCCCCCACACACACATACCACCATAACTGAGCAGTGCTAAGAGGAAAAATAAGGGGGGGGGGGGACATCCTACTTCCTTCAAACCCAATAACACACTTTCCTTAAAGTCTTTGGAAAATCAAGAATAGAGACCTCTCGTACCAATCACAAGAATCTTGCATGGTTCTGCTTAAATTTATCAAGTGTTTCAATAATACTGGTGTTTGGTGATTGATTATGTTTTTGTTTTAACCAAGCTAGAGGTTCAAGAAATATCAACTTTGATGAAAGTTATTGTTTTTGAATGCTAGATCTTCTTTATCTTAAAAAAAAAAAAAAAAATGGGGGGGAGCTGGGCAGTAGCTCAGCGGGTTAAGCGCACGTGGTGCAAAACGCAAGGACCTGCGTAAGGATCCCGTTTCGACACCCCCCATCTCCCCACCTGCAGGGGAGTCACTTCACAGGCAGTGAAGCTGGTCTGCAGGTGTCTATTTTTCTCTCCCCCTCTGTCTTCCCCATCTCTCTCCATTTCTCTCTGTCCTATCTTTAAAAATAATAATAATAATAATAGGGGGTCGGGTAGTGGCGCAGTGGGTTCAGAACACGTAGCGCAAAGCACAAGAACCAGCATAAGGATCCCGGTTTGAGCCTCCAGCTCCCCACCTGCAGGGGAGTCGCTTCACAGGTGATGAAGCAGGTCTGCAGGTGTCTGGCTTCCTCTCCCCCTCTCTCCCTCTCTCTGTTCTATCCAACAATGACGACAACAACAACAACTACAACAATAAAACAAGGACAATAAAAGGGAATAAATATTTTTTTTAAAGTCTTTGAGTGAGTGGGAACATGTGATTTATAATATACAAACACAAATCATAGAACTGTACGATGAGAACCTGCACTGCTACTTCCAGCTGCTGTAAGATATTGAGGAACTGGGAAACAGTGTGGTGATTATACAAAATGACTTTCATGCCTAATGTTCCACTGTCCCAGTTTCAATCTTTGGCACCATCTTAAGCCAGGGCTGAGAAGTATTCCGGCAAAAAATAAGGCAATATTAAAGAAGCACAGCTAAAATGGCTTTTTCAAAAATGTAAGTGTAGTTGTAAGAGCACAGCAGGTGAAAGTGGGCTGCCTCGAGACAGCCACACTCCACCCCATGAGTAATGAACCAAGTTCTTCACATCATGGCCGAGAAGGTGGGTAACAAATAAGGGGAAAAAAAAAAAAATCAACCTAGTTCCTGATGAAACCATGTAAACAAATATAATTTTAATAAACACCTTAGCACAGTAACTACGGCCAAACTGAATGGTATAAAAATAAAACCAAAAGGTCACAAAGCAAACAAATATGCTTTACTTATCCTAAAGGGAATATTTAGCTCTTTAACTAGTGAAATTCATTCCTCTGATGAGCTCTTAGGATTCCAAAAATAATCTTAAGGCGTGAGTTTTCAAAAAGGATTTACCCACTTACTGGGAGACCTGAACACTTGCTGCTGTGCGTGCTGTGTGGAGGACTGAACTCAGTACTTCCCACACTTGCTGCTGCGCGTGCTATGTGGAGGACTGAACTCAGTACTTCCCACATAAAGGTCCCATTTCCACCCCTGGAGTGTCACTTCCCCAGCAGCAGTTAGTTAATGCTGGGTGGGATTTACGTGCTTGACTAAAGATGCTTTCTTCCACTAATAACCTTTATCTTAACCAATACCCCTTAGGTCTGAAATATGCAACCCTAACAGTATTAAGTACTAAAAGAGATGGCAGTAATGCAAACTCACGTACTAGTTGTGAGCATCAAAGTTACTACGACCACTGTGTAGTTAATTTGGTATCACCTAGCAACAGTGCAGAAATAAATAGCTGATTGCCTGGTCACTCCACTCCCACAGCAATGTGCAAGCCTAGTCTCTCCTTCTCTGTGCCCCCTCCACATCCCTTCTCAAAAGTACTGTAGTGCTGTCAAATCAAAGTTCTACTTTCTGCAATGGTAGTTAATATACATCTCAAACTGTTTGCTCTATCACTCTCTTCTTTCCTGTATATGTATACATACATTTCACAAAGAGAAGCACAGAAATATCCTCAATGTCTTCAATAAAAGCTAACAAGACTCTACTACCCCAAAGTCACGTCTTTGCTTTCCCATGTCCTCTTAGGGCAATCTTTCTAACTCACTCTCATTTTCCCCAAAGTGCTTTGCATTAGAAAAGCTATTTAGGGTCTATCTTTCTCTCCCCCTCTCTGTCTTCCCTTCCTCTCTCCATTTCTCTCTGTCCTATCCAACAACGACAACAACAATAATAACTATAACAATAAAACAACAAGGGCAGCAAAAGGGAATAAAATAAATAAATAAATAAATAAATAAATAAAAAAGAAAAGAAAAGCTATTTAGGATCATATCTATAGCCCTGTGGTGAGTTATTCAGAATTTCTGGGCCTCTTCCGTGTGTACAAGAGGTGAATATGTGAACCATCTTATTTAAAAATAACTTTTTCTCTCACCAAACTGGGTCATGTTTGATTATTTGTCCAGCCTTTGAAGAACCCAACAGGAAACAGAATAGCTTCTTTCTACCCCAAAAGGGACAAAATAGTAACCTAAAATATCCCAGAGCAGAGTATTTTTATGAAATGTTCACAACCAAAACTGCGAGTCTGAATACTTACTCCTTTCAAGGTAGTGCTTCAAGCACTCAGATCTCTTGAATGCTTTGCCCCTACTCTATCCACTTTTGTTCAAATGTGTCTGTGATAAAATTTCACAGACTCACACAATATACTGCAATATACAGCGTGTGTGGATTTGTGCATGTGTAAAATAAGACTTCAGAAGAAAAAAAGCAAGCTTTTGATAGAAATGTCCCAACCTTAATAACAGTTTTGACTTCTTAAAAGAGAAAGACTAAAGTGCAGAAAACTATCAATTGGTTTCTGGAAAAGTAAAAAAACCCTCTTAAGTTTGTATGCAGCTTTTTCCAAATATTCATGGAGTTAGTCTGTTACATGGAGTAACTTCTAAAACAAGCCATTTTTTCCTTGCTGCCATATATGACAATGCAGTAAACACACTGAAGGTAATATTCTCAAAAGGTTACTAAACAAAGCAATACTGTTTCATCTCCAGACCATTATAAGAACCATAAAGGGTAATTTTTTCTTTCTTTTTTTCTTTTCTTTTTTTGCTGATCTTATGGTATCTATTAATAGTCACAATGATAAACACTATAGTAGACTGGAAAAGACAGCAGATTATATGAAAATAAATGACTGCCGAGTTGTGACAATCAAGTCTTTTCCGAATCAGTGGACATACTTCTTTATAGTGCTTATGCCAAGAGAAAGATGGGCAGAAGAAGCTACGTCCCAAATATTTTTAAACAGAGATGAAGGTTTGGCCTTTGCATCTCAGACTAGCAAATGACAAGAGTACAATCAGCTATGGGTGGTAGAAATGTAGGTCTCTGACACAAAATAAAATTTGTTTTCATGGTTAAGAAAGATGGAAAGTTAGTGATTTATAATGTAAACACAGGATGTAAGACAGTTTGTACAAACTGTTTAAAACTCTACTTATGGGAGTCGGGTGGTAGCGCAGGGGGTTAAGTGCATGTGGCGCAAAGCGCAAGGACCAGCTTAAGGATCCTGGTTCAAGCCCCGACTCCCCACCTGCAGGGGAGTCTGTCTTCCTCTCCCCCTCTCTGTCTTCCCCTCCTCTCTCCATTTCTCTCTCTGTCCTATCCAACAGCAACGACAACAATAATAACTACAACAATAAAATGAAACAAGGTCAACAAAAGGGAATAAATAAATAAATATAAAAAACTCTACTTATAAAATGTCCTCATATCTGCCTGCATCTTTTGATCTTTACCTCTATTTCCTAAAAGTGAGAGGCCATCAATGCATGAATGATTTTTGCAAAAACTGATTAGGAAATAAAATTCAAATGCCAGAGGCCAGAATTTTCCTTTAAGCAGTTTTCCTGGCTCAGAGGACACCTTCTTTACTATTAATTTATCTTTTTACTTCTCACCATCATTCACTATCAATCTTTGGTGCCTAAAACACTGAGTCATGACACATCTCCACATGCAGCCCCGTATCTCCATTTCCATTGCTTATAGCATGTGAAGGAAAGAATACAGAACTGTTACACAGGTGGCAACCTGAATGAAACCTCACTGAATCCTTAACGCCAAGTACCTGGATTCTCAAAAGTGGCTCTGCTTCTTTCTAAGTACATGGACCCAGTCAGAGTACAATACCTAGATGAAATTACATTGGTCTGGGACATGGCACAGTGGCTGAAAGGTTGGATCTAAAAGCATAAGGTCCTGCGATATAACTCCCAGCATCACACGTGCCAGAGAAAGATAACAGTGTGAGGGGAAGGGAGAGAAAAGAAGTAGGCTTAAATTCAGTTACGGTTGAGTACAGCTGGACTATTATTACGTAGTATTTTCAGTTCTAATTACACATGCCCCTCAAATATTGTGACACTAACAACAAAAGACACTGATGATAAAAAAGAGGCAGGCCCTCATTATAAAAAAGAATCAATAAATGTAGAAAGTGGAATGTTGGGTCTCTGCAGTAAAATGTCAAGGAGTATAATGTCCTCGTGGATAAGACAAAAAGAATCAGCAGCAGAGAAGGGGCTAGGGAAGCAATGTTTTATCCACATTTTATCTAACTGGAGAGCTGCTCTCTAGGTATTCAGCTTGAGAAGATAACTGAGGCAACAACCTTTTACCATACTACTTAACAGCCAACAAACAAAATTAAAATGAGATATTTGATGTTTCTTAATTAAGCATAAAACATAATGTGTGATAAATTATATACTTACTTTCTGAATGAATTTTTCAACACTCTGTACCACGTGTTTATAAAACTAAAAGAGAAAAAAAAAATGAAGCAAAATTTTATTATCTGTTCAATTAGACTAGAATTTTCCTGGTAAACACAGTTTAATATACCTTCAAAGATCTACCAAAACAATTCACTTTAATCAAGCTTCATGACTCATACTTACCATCTCAAGATCAGTTAAGTTTATCAATTTTAACCAAAACGTCCTTACTACACGGTAATAATTTATTCAAATTTAAGCTAATTAAGGGAAAGAACCCTATAGCAACCTCAAAACTACTAGGTACCCAATATTAAAGGACTAATAAAAATTATTTAGTTAAAAACTAGGTACTAAAACAACAAGGGCAACAAAAGGGAATAAATAAATAAAAATAAATTTTTAAAAAAAAACTTAAAAAAAAAAACTAGGTACTTTAGAGGCGCTCAAATATTTAATGCCTAAAAAAACAACTAAATGATTACACAAATTATTTAAATAAAACATTTTACAGAGATTTTGCTTCTAATTACCATGTAATTCAGATCAAAATCACCTGCTAACTCAAATTTTGGTGATTCACACAGGCTTCCTGACAATAGGTCATCAATCACATGTGGACAATAAGCCATGTTAACAAGCACCCGTCAAAAGAAGCACATCTCTAAGCACTGATTAGAAAGAACAACGATGAGCCTGCAAGGTGACTCACCTGAACACCGCCTGCTTTGTCACACACATGAGCCATGCTCGAGACAGGCCCCCGCCGCACTGGAAGAAGCTTTGGTGTTGTGGTGTCTTTCCCTCTCTCCCTCCTCTGTCTGTCTCTCTATCTATCTGAAAAAAAAAGTCCACCCAGAGTAGTGAAGCCCCAGAGATTATTTTAAAAAAGAGACAACTCAGTAACTTGCACACTCAGAACGGTCATAAAAATCAAGTCACAGTACAGAAAGTACAGAGAAGAAGAAGAAAAAAAAAAAGCACAAGACGAAACATCCTCTATTCAAAGAGATTGACTGATTTGGGCTATGGCTGATAATCTCATTTAAAGCAGAGAAATATATCACCAAATACCCATAGGCTGAGATCAATGTTAAGTAAACTTAAGTACTCAGACATTCTCAATGCTAACAGTCCCACATTAGGGAGTCTCAAGCTTTGGGGGCAAGAAGCTCCTAGAGGGAAAATTCTGGTTAAGCCTGAAAAGTTCTTAAAGTTATGGAATGTTGAGCAAAATCTTAAGTCTATGTGGACTTCTCTGAAGACAGCCCAGTATTTTTCCTTCAATATTAAAAGCATCTATGAGTTAACAAAAGTTTCAAACTACTATATCAAGACAATGGCCTCTTCTTATATTTAAAATGCCATATAGTATGGTCCAATTATTTCCCTACTATCCCATTATTAAAACTCTGTAATAGGGAGTCGGGCAGTAGCGCAGCGGGTTAGGCGCACGTGGCGCAAAGCGCAAGGACCAGCGGAAGGATCCTGGTTCCAGCCCGCGGCTCCCCACCTGCAGGAGAGTCGCTTCACAGGCGGTGAAGCACGTCTGCAGGTGTCTGTCTTTTTCTCCCCATCTTCCCCTCCTCTCTGTCCTGTCCAACAACAATGACATCAATAACAACAACAATAAAACAAGGGCAACAAAAGCAAATATTAAAAAGAGAATAAAACTCTGTAATAATAAAATTAGTAAGTCCCAGCACCTAAAGAGACTTACCTGCTTTTAAAACACTAGTTAAAAAAAAAAAAAAGAAAGAAAGAAAGAAAGAAATTAGTGCCCCAGGAGGTGGTGCAATGGTAGAATTTTTGACGTACAAGTATGATGTCCAGAGTTCAATCCCTGACATTGCATGTGTCAGAATGATGCTCTGGTTCTCTGTCTCACTTGTGAAAATAAATATTAAACAAAAAATGATCTCAGAGCCCACAAAGTAGCTCCAAGTAGGGTAGTGTGCCTGTTTTTATGTGACCCACGTTGGAGCCCAGCCCCACTACACTGGTGGAGTCTTTCTCTGAGAAGAAAAGAAACGGAGGAAAGAAGGGTGGAGTCAGTGACACCCAGGCAAAGAAGGAAGGGAAGGAGGGAGGGAGGGAGGAGGGTGGCTGAGACAGAGGGAGGTAGGAAAGGCAGCCCTGGAGGTAACAGTGGATGAAGTGGTGAACTCTTCAGCATGAGATTCAGAGTTTAATTCTTGGCAACCTGTGTACTAGAGTGATACTCTGGTTTGAGCTGTCTCACTCTCCCTCTCATTAATAAATTAGTCTTTAAAAAATAATTGAAAAAAAAAATACTTACTTTCCAAGATACCGACTTGAACATTATCCTTTGAAAATATAAGAGGAAAACTTATTACTCACCTTAATTGCTTTGATTGCTGCTTTAGTAATCTGGGTCATTTTTGCTTTAGATATCGGTGGTTTGTAGTCATTCAGAGAATATAGCTGATGAAAAAGAACAAATTTTAAATACAACAAAGTTAAATACAAGCAATTATAGGAAATTGCTTAACATTTCCATTTTTATATCCTCAGTAAAATCATCATTATGCCTTTCTTTAAAAAATAAAGTTCAATATCATTAACCTCAGAGGAATAAAAAGCAAAACCATAATTGATATTACATCACACTTACTTGCTTATAATTAAAATATATATATATATATATATATATATATATATATATATATATATAGTGTTAGTGAGTCTGTGGAGACTTTCTAGAGTGCTAGTAGAAATATAAAGTGTCTGTGGTCCGGAGGTGGTACAGTGGATAAGGCATTGGATTCTCAACCATGAGGTCCCGAGTTCAATCCCCAGTAGCACATGTACCAGAGTGATAGCTGGTTCTTTCTCTCTCTCCTCTTATCATTCTCATGAATAAATAAATAAATTCTTTAAAAAAAAAAAAAGAAATATAAAGTGTTTCCAGCTTTTGAAAAGTTTGACAGTTAAAACAAAACAAAACATCATAGTCAATTCTATTCCCAGATATATACTTGAGAACTGAGAAAATGTTCACAGGAAGACTTGTGATTGCCACTCAAACGTCCAGCAAATGTTGAACAACAAAACATCACTCAGTGAAATATTAGCCGTGAAAAGGGAATAAAGTAGGAACTGGACAGTGAAGCACCTCGAAGAGCACAGAGACCACCACCCACAAGGATGGAGAGTCAAGCCCCCAGGTCCCATCCATCCACAGGAGGGTGGGTGAGGTGAGTTTCCTTACGGGTGAAGTAGTGCTACAGGCAGGCGTCTCTCCCTCTCTATTTCCCCCTTCCTTCTCGGTTTTTGTCTCTATTCCAGGAATGAAGAGGGGAGGGGAGTCAGGGAGGGAAGGACAGAGGTGGTACTGGGAGTGACAGATTTCACTGTGCACCAAGCCCCAGCAATATCCCTTGGTGGCATCTACAACATGGTTGAACCTTGAAATCGTTATCCAAAGTTTTTTTGTTTTTTTTTTAACTAAAAAGACTATCTCACATGGTCCCATTTACTTGAAATGTCCAGGAAGGGCAATCTGTTGGGTTTTTGCCTAGCCAGGGGAGCTGGAGAGAAATATGACTTGACCACTTTAGATTCCATGTTTAGCAATAACCCTCTCCAATGACTTTGAACTTGAAATTTTTCACAGAAGCAAAGTATACTGATAGTGCTTAGAGAGAAGACGGAAGCAATTAATAACACGGAGAAATGACGTGACAGCCAAGATAAGTGAATATTAACAGCTGCATTATACTCAACGAGATAACATTTAAACTAACATGTTGCAAAGATTTTTAAAAGCCACGGGAATGTTGGGTTCGAGTTCCCTGGCCCCCACCTAGAGAGGATGCTTCGAGTGGTCTCTATCTCCTCCTGCCCTCCCAGCATAAAATAGAAAGGAAAAAGAAACAAATGGCCAGGAGCGCTGGCTTCACAGTGCTGGCTGGCACCGAGCCCAAGTGATAACCCTTGTGGCGATTTAAAACACACACACACACACACACACACACACACACACAGACACACACACATACATATGCAAGGATGGAAACTAAACTCTGGTCATTTTAGAACACTGAAGAAAAAACAAAGCAAGTTCAACAGATTTTTAAGATAAATTTAAGAAGAATGTGTTGGTCAATTCAAAGTTTGGAGCCTCTATATCTTTCACCCCCGCAGGCTTCTAACCTCTCCCTGACTGACTGCTACGAGCTTCTCTGCAGCTGTATCCTCTTCTCCAGACACCATCACAGTCCCAACTACCTTCACCTCTCACCTGGAGAACACTGACTCCAAGGCCTGTCTTTTCACAAATTAAACCCAGTGAGATTTCTAGTAGCCACCTCCTCCTTCTCCTAGATAACACAGCATATACAACAGCCCGAGTGGCAACCCCACCTACCCTCTCAGCCTCACTCACCCCTTGCTCCCGACACCGCTCCCCACACCAGTCCTCTGATTCGGGCAGTTGCCTTCTATTCATGAAGATTTCACAAACAAACCCTCTAGCTGGAGCGTTCACAGGCCTCTCCATAATTAGCACATACTCCTTTTTCTCAAATAAACGGCCATCTAACTCAGCAAGCCTTCCCTTCCTTCCCAACCAGATCGACAAACGCCTCCTTCCCCCCCCCCCTCACTGAAGTCATTCATCTTGATTCAGTGATCTTAGAAATTCCTTATTACTTGCTGGCATAAATTAGTAACGGCTTTTTGGCCAGCTGACCTGACTTGAAGAAATGCATTTCCCAAGAACCTCTAGTGGTCTATGACCCCTGCATTCATGCCAGCCCTCAAATATTCGTGCCACAAAGCACTGCAGAAAAGGGAATGTCAACCTCCGGATTGCCACGGGCTCCTTTAGATGTTCTTACAGTCAGGCTGTCTCACTTCAGCGATGTGGCTGGTGAGGTCACTTCCCCCCGTTTTTCTCATTCTCTCTACTTACTCAAAAAACTCTCTGACTTGTGCTTCACCTGCCTTGGTACCTGTTCCTAAGTAACTGTCTTGATTTCAACACCTTGTTGGTAGCTGAATCTCCCTTCCCCACTGTCCACTCACTGTCTCCCTTGACTAGACCCTGATACATGTGCTTCTTCTCTGCTGACTTACTCGCCCCCCAATGCCATGCTCATATCTCTCATTGCCAGCCAAAGGACTACTTATGTGATGATTTGCTAATAGCTGATTTTTAAAAAGACTGCCACTAGGGTGAGAGTGACTCACAGCAAGAAACAACGGCCTCAAGTTCCTTTAATTCCATTTAAATTCATTTCAGTAGTCCACCAAAATGTATTCGGGCAAAAAACAATTCTTGAAGAAGTACAAATGTCCAAGTGCTCATACTAGTGCCCTCTTATTGATGACAGCGCTTGACTACATGAACCATGCCAACTGGTCCTTTAAGAAGTTATGCAGACGCCACCATGCCTACAGACAGTTAACAAGGGGACCCAAAACAGTATTTAAGAGTCTCTGCTACAAGTGCTAGGAAGACTGGGCTGAAACATGCAAAGGAATGAAACAGGACCCCCACATAGCACCAGGCAGGAAAGTCAATTCCACATGGATCAAAGACATTTAGACCTGAGGCTATCAAAACAAAGGGGAAAACACAGACAGAACACCCCAAGATGTTTGCCTTGGAAATACCATTGAAGAGGGTGGAGGTAGACAGCATAATGGTTATGCAAAGAGACTCTCATGCCTGAGGCTCCAAAGCCCCAGGCTCAATCCCTTGCACCACCATAATGATGATGGGAGTGGTTTGCACACTTCTATACAGTCAACAACTGTCCAGTAAACCATAATTTCCCTCAAATCGATTTAGGACCAAAAATATATATATATTTAGGACAAAAAAAAAAAAGCAACCGTGTTAGTCAAGGAATTCTGAAGTTTAAGAACTCAAACTCCAGATGCCTGAGTTTTTATTTAGCTTGGATACTTAAAGCTGAAACTTCAGCAATACTTGCAGGACACCTGTCCTAAAGATTTTGAACATGCCAGTCACATAATCTCTTCAATTCTGCAGAGTAAATCTTACTCTGTAACGACAACAGTAATAATCTGAGTCGTCAAGGGATTGTAATATACTCATGGCTTCAATCCCTATCAACCGGCCTTAGAATGTCTGCTTATTTACTTGCCATACACAAAAATAACATCAGCACACTCTTTACTTAAAGCTTACAGGAGATCATATAAATTAAATAAAGGCCATTTTCCCTTAATTATTTAGGAATCCCAAGTTACAGTTCACCTGAGATGCCCTCCGGTGCTTTACTTCTGTAGGAAAAAGAAGTAATAATAAGAACAGAAACCATATCTTGTTTAGTTTTTTCCCTGTTCACCAATGAAAATCATCAGGCAGAAAATAGGTATTTGTTATGGCAAGGTAGGCAGGACAGAAACACCTGAATTCCAATTTCGACTACATTACTTTGTTACACGTTGTTAGACCTCTGAATCCTAGCTTCCTCATTTACAGCACTGAACTGTCTGCATGGAAAATAAAGTATTTAGGGGCCCAGGCAGTGGCACGCTGGATTAAGGGCACATAGTACACAGCGCCAAGGACCAGCACAGGCTCCCCAGCTGCAGGCAGGTTGCTTCACAAGCGGTGAAACATGTCTGCAGATGTCTATCTTTCTCTCTACCTCTCTATGCCCCTCCCCCCAATCAATTTCCCTCTGTTCTATCCAAAAGATAAAAAAAAAAAATCACAGGAGCAGTGGATCTGTAGTGGAGGCACCGCCAGCTCCGGCGATAACCCTGGTGGCAAAAAAAATTAAAAAACAGGGAAATGTTATGCATGTACAAACTATTGTATTTACAGTTGACTGTAAAACATTAATCCCCCAATAAATAAAAAAGTTATACACAGTGTGGGGGGGGATCAGAAATAAAGTGTTTAGAATACACTAGGGTCAAGCACATGTGGTGCGAAGCGCAAGGACCTGCTTAAGGATCCCGGTTCGAGCCCCTGGCTCACCACCTGCAGGGGAGTCACTTCACAGGTGGTGAAGCAGGTCTGCAGGTGTCCTTCTTTCTCCCCTCCTGTCTTCCCTTCCTCTCTTCATTTCTCTCTGTCCTATCCAACAACGACAACTATCAATAACAACAATAACTACAGCAACGATATAACAAGGGCAACAAAAGGGGAGGAAAAAAAACAATTTTTTTTAAAAAATTTAAAAAAAACCTCTTTTGTAAGTATTCTCCATTTAAATACGAATATTTTTTTTAAAGGGTCGAAATAGTTATTTACATTACTAGGAAATACAAGTTCTTCTACAGTCAACATTTTTCATGCGGTAAAATCCTCAATTTTTAATGGAGCACTGATCTACCTTCTTAGCAACTTTCCTAACTTTTCTTTCTTGGGCAGGTGGGGGCTGCTGGACAGACATAACGGAAATCAAATTCAGTTTTGTAAACCATTTTCAACAATGTGAAGTTACCACTTATTGAAGACTTTTATTTTAAATGTATGCACTGTAGAAACTTTGGATACTAACTACTCAGAGATACTGTGTATTTTTCAAAAAGTCCTTAGTTCAAGCCCTTGCTAGCAGGGCATGTGTGTATGTTGGAGGTAGAGACCACTTCACCAGCAGTGGAGCAGTCCTACAGGTGGCTTCTCCCTCCTTTTCTATCCCCCTCACCCTCCCTCTCAATTTCTGACTCTGTCCTATGAATGCATGAATGAATCTTACCAGGGCTTACTGTCTTGTAGCAGTTTCATAAAGAAATGTTTATTTTTCTTAGATGAAACATTGTAGCATGTGTTCACTACTGTCCTATAAACCACTATGTCCCCAATGAAATGACTGGGGAAAGAACAGCATTTATCTCTACCCAGAGAGCTCATCATGCCATAATTCACCGACCATATTCGCCTTGGATTCTGCTAGTTTGTGTTTACTTTCCAATTTTAAAAAATGGGTTGTACATATATGTCAATGAATCCACTATAAAGCATTTGCCCCCTCAATTAAAAAAAAAATGCTGCTTGTGTTTATAAACATGTCATTTACATATGTTTTTATGTTTGTAACTTTCATGGTTTTTTGGTAAATATTTACATACAAACACAATCTATATATAGGATACTATATATATATGTATATATATCTGCATACAACAAAACTATTTTAAGATACACTTAAATAGATTTTCAAACACAATTAATTTTATTAAGTAAAGCTACTTCAGAGTTCCTTTTTGAAATAGCTGGAGTTTGGGGCCGGGTGGCGGCGCACCTGGCTGAGTGACATGTTACAGTGTGAAATAGCTGGAGTCTAAGTGTGTATGTTTAAGTTGTGTATTTAAAATGTCTTAGATTTAGAAATTCAGTGAACTTTTGAACCTAACACATGGCTCTGAAGACAGAGTTTCTTCATAGTTTCCCCTCTGTACAATTGAAGCCTTCTACCTACTCCAGGGTGGCTCAACCCTGAGCAAACACAAGCCTCTAGGACCTCTACTGAAAGACTTTATTTGTTGAGAACTTTACGAACATCCCTGTATTCACTAAAGGAGTAATGAATCTGTCCTAGTCCATTAGCGTTTTAAAACCTGTACAGTAGGTAATTCGCTGTCTATGAAGAAACTACATTTAATCTATCTTTAGATGTACAAGATGACACAGCCCAGCATAAGGCAGTTAATAATAAAAAAAAAAATCATCCAGCTGAAAACGTCCTTGGCCACTGTCATTTTGACCATCATCCTATTTAGATGCATCACCCCATCACCAAAAACTGGAAAGACAGATGAGGGCGGGTGGCAGAGCCCAGGACCCGCTTACAGGACCCGCTTACAGGACCCGCTTACAGGACCCGCTTACACGACCCGCTTACAGGACCCGCTTACAGGACCCGCTTACAGGACCCGCTTACACGACCCGCTTACAGGACCCGCTTACAGGACCCGCTTACACGACCCGCTTACAGGACCCGCTTACAGGACCCGCTTACACGACCCGCTTACAGGACCCGCTTACAGGACCCGCTTACAGGACCCGCTTACACGACCCGCTTACACGACCCGCTTACACGACCCGCTTACAGGACCCGCTTACACGACCCGCTTACAGGACCCGCTTACACGACCCGCTTACACGAAGCCCCAGATTTGATCCTCACTCCACACACCAGACTGAGCAGTGCTCTGGTTAGCTGCCCCCCTTTCAAGAGATAAAGAATTAGAACGGTATCTATCCCCTTCCACACTATAAAGGGGAACGTAATATCCTCTTTCTCTCTTTCTCCCCCTCCCCTTTCAAGATTTTATTTATTTATCAATGACAAAGATAGCAGAGAGAGAAAGAACCAGACATCACTCTGGTACGTGTGCTGCCAGGGATTGAACTTGGGACCTCATGCTTGAGAGTCCAGTGCTTTATCCACTGTGCCACCTCTCAGACCACAAGAAATGTAATTCTCCCACTCCCTCTCTCGATTTATTTATTTATTTATTTATTTGGTCACTGAACTGGGGCTTTACTTCTTCAAGATACAAAGACAGGGCTAGACAGAGAGACACTACAGCACTGGGTGAAATGCACGCTATCTATCCACCTGAGCTCTCCTGCAGACCCTCTCCCTCTCCTCAAAAGTTGATTTTTGAAAGAAAACACACCATGAGTTCACACTGGTGAATGCTGAAGAAGAAACGAAAGGCATTTCGGGGCCTTTCTCCTCTGCCTGATGCCCCCACCTCTACTGAGTCAGGTCAGCCCTGCACCGGAGGCCTTGGCCTACCCAGTCTCTGGTATATAATCCCACCACCATTTCTTGGGGCACGGCTCCCTGCAGCTACCACCTCTACCAGATTCTGAAGTGGCGGCTGTTCTCTGTTACCTGATTTCATCAAACTCACCCCTCAGTAAAAGACTGAGCTTTCTTGGGGTTCTCTGTTAATAGTTGATGGAACCACTTACACTAACAAGCCTGTGAACTCTTCTTCCCAAATGGAATTTCTCCCCTGCTATGTTTTGTCAGGTGACAATTCTTTACATTTCAACTACATCCATCTGTCCCGAATGACT
The DNA here is from genome assembly GCF_950295315.1 of Erinaceus europaeus. Lineage (NCBI taxonomy): Eukaryota > Metazoa > Chordata > Mammalia > Eulipotyphla > Erinaceidae > Erinaceus > Erinaceus europaeus. The sequence continues at coordinate 8,997,888 of NC_080174.1, forward strand.
GAAATGAAGCTCCAGTATTGATATGCCTCTTCCTTTGGGCTCTCCAGGTTTTATTTCAAGAGAAAGGTACTAGGATTTCAGTCTGACTCATTCTGTTTCAAAAAAACAGTACTCAATGAACTTGTAGCATTTGATCTCTATTAGGTCACTTGCAGACACATCACTGTGTATTTTCTGATCTGAAAGAAATGTCAAATCAGTGTCTAATGACTTCAATCAAGGTTTGAGAAATCTTTTACCTAAACCAATATATCTTGGCCATGTCTCTTCAAAAAAAAACTTATTTGCAATAAAGAATTTAAAAAGTGGTTCACTACTAACTAGATCAGTGGCCAGCAAAGCAAAACATTTTAGACTCTGTGGGTCACACTACTTAGGTGGTGTACCCATGCACGAGAAAGCAGACACAATCTGTGTATCTGTATGTGAAGTGTGCAGGGTATGTTTCAAAGGAACTTAAAAAAAAAAAGGCCAGGCCCTGATCTGGTATTTCTCCCCAAAGCACCCCTCTCTCTAAATTTTATTGATTTTCTGGATAAAGATGGAGAAACTGGGAAGGAAGGGGGAGGCAGACTGGGAGAAAGAAAGACACCCACAACCCCATGTCACCACTTGTGCAGCTGCCCTCCTGCAGGCGGGGGCCAGGGACTTGAACCCAGGTCCTTGTGCATGACAATGTCCACTCAACCAGGTGCACCACACCAACCAGGCTCCCTGGGGTACTACTATTTCTCAATCCCACAAATTCTGTGGTTTTATTTCCTTCTTTTTCTTTCTTTTTTTTTTTTTTGTAATAAACACTATGCACTGAGTAAAGCTCACTACTCAGAATGTAACAAAATGCCTTCATGTGGGCTATCTCAAGCATGCTCTTCACTCACCCTTTCCTACACTGAGCAACTACCAGATCTCCAGATATTCATTAAATTCAGATAAAATCTTGTTCGTTTACAGGTTAATCTTGTGCTTTCAAGGTTGCTGGGTCTCTCTCTGACCAACAGTTAACCTTAAGGGGAATCTAAACTATCAATAAAACAATCATTCTAATCCATATTTCTCAATATTGCTCCTTTCAGACCATGAAGAGATTAAGACCCCTCAAATTCCCAAAGAAAGAAAAGAAAGAAAAGAAAACCACAAAAATTCCTAGAACCAACATGATCTTGATACTCTGATGCAAGACAGCATGCTGATATTTTTCTTATCTTCGGAATGGGAGGGCAGTAAAAGAGATAAAGAGAAAGGAATGAATGAATGATTGCAGGCTAATGAATCAGAAAATCAGAAAGTGGAAGGGTGAAGAGAAGGGCCCAGGGTGGTAGCACATGCCAGCTGAGTGCACAAGGACCCACGTGCAAGCCCACAATCCCCACCTGCAGGGGGAAAGCTTCAAAAGTGATAAAGCAGGGCTACGGGTGTCTCTCTCCCCCTCTATCTCCCTCGCTCCTTTTGATTTATAACTGTCTCTATCTAACAAATAAAGATATTAAAAAAACTTTTATCAGCAGAAGACATCACAAATTAAAAGAAAGAAATTTTAAGAAGCAGAAATGAGAGAAGACTAGTAATTGACAAACAGGAAACCGGAGGCTGGGAGTATTACCCTGTACAAGGACCCAGATTCAAGCTCCCAGTCCCACATGCAGGGGCAAGTTTCAAGTTAAAGCAGTGTTGCAGGGGTCTCTCTGTCTCTTTCTCTCTTGCCACTTCTCCCTCTCTCTCAATTTCTCTCTGTTCTATGAAATAAAATTAAGTTAAATATTTATTTATTTATTCCTTTTTGTTGCCCTTGTTTTTATTGTTGTAGTTATTATTGTTGTTGTTATTGATGTCGTCGTTGTTGGATACGACAGAGAGAAATGAAGAGCGGAGGGGAAGACTGAGAGGGGGAGAGAAAGACAGACACCTGCAGACCTGCTTCACCGCTTGTAAAGCGACCCCCCTGCAGGTGGGGAGCTGAGGCTCGAACCAGGATCCTTACACTGGCCCTTGCACTTCACGCCACCTGCACGTAACCTGCGCTGTGCTACCGCCCACCTACCTAAATTTTCTTTAAATAGGAAAACTGAAGCCACAGCATACACAAAAGATAGGACCAAAAAGGGAAATAATTTATCCTGTACAATTCCAAGATTCAACCTTCAGACCCAAGGTATTACAGAAGGCAAGGAGAGAGAGCACAGATCAAGCAAACTTCTTCCACGGCAGCAATGAATCAATGGATGTCTAAAACTGACCATCCAATAAACGGTGGGCTGGCAAAACAGCTCGGCTGGACCATGCCCTGTCAGGCACGCGGCCGGCCCAGGCTTGAGCCTCTCACTCCTGCCTGCACCTGCGCGGGAAAGCTTCCCAAGCAGAGGGGCAGAGAGCTGCTGTCTGCTTTCCCTTTTCCTTCTCCCTCCCACTCTGTCACTCTCTACTTAAAGATGGCCAAGCAAGCAGGAATGATGAAGTCGCGTAGTCACCATGCCCCAGCGATTACCCTGGTGACTACACACACACACACACACACACACACACACACACACACACACACACACACACTTATATATATTAAAAATTGATCCCTGTTAGTTCACTTCATCAAGTCTCCCCTCAGTTAAGACTATTTTGACCTTTCTGAGCTTCCTGACACTTCAATCCCTGTATTTCTTTGGGAAATCTAGCATAAGGTGAGAAGAAAAAGCTTTCAATAAAATCTCGTTTGTGTGGTCCGGGAGGTGGAGCAGTGATAAAGCACTGGACTCTCAAGCATGAGGCCCTGAGTTCGATCCCTGGCAGCACATGTGCCAGAGTGATGTCTCGCTCTTTCTCTCTCCTCCTATCTTTCTCATTAATAAATAAAATCTTTTAAAAAATCTCATTTGTATGTAAACAAATAATTGTTATTCTAAAAAACATGTATATTTAAAACAACCCTGTTCTATCTCTACTTGCCAACACTGACCCTCCAACAAAATATCTGTGCCGAACTCCCAACACCCAGCATGTCTGTACTTCGACAGAAAGGAATTTACTTTAGAGATCATTAAGATTATGGAGTGAGGCCCTGATCCAGCAGGGTTAGTGTCTCTGTAATGACACCTCTCTCCCACCCCTATGAGGACACACGAGGGCCTGGCTACTGGACCCCAAAGTGGCTATGAGGGTGTGAGCTAATCTCAATGCACAGAGATCTGGCAAACAACAGAGAGAAGACCTTGGTTCCTTCAGCATGGCAAGGCACTATATTCAGTCAGTAACCTGAATGCAGTGAGAAGTCTGAGAGCATGGCATGGTGACACCTTCATTTCAGGCTTCTAAGACAATCAGCAGAGGACTCAACTGTCCAGTGATAGGACCCTGAGCCACAGAAATTGTGAAACAAAAACATGGGATCTATCATAAGCTATAGTTTGTGACAATCTGTCAGACAGCGATGGAAAACTGATACAGTAGAACAAAGCTGTAATTTCTCATTTTCTAACTAGATCATACTGATTTCTAAATTGTCACAAATATTTATGTGAAAAATCAATTAGCTAAAGCTAAAAATTAACTATTAAAATGGTAGGATTTTGATTTTCTCTAAATAGCTATAAAAAGCAAAACCAGAAATTCAGTATTTTGCATAGGATAAAAAGGAAAGCCAGCTCTCCTCTGTCTCCCTCTTCTGTCTAAAAAAATAAAAATGAAAAAAGTTAATATGGGGGCTGAAAAATGGCATACCCAGTTGAAAGCACATGTTACATACTGAAGGACTTGGGTTCAAGTCCTGTCCCCTCCTGTAGGGAAGAAGTTTCACGAACCATGAAGCGGTGCCACAGGTCTCTCTCTCTCTCTCCCTCTCCCTCTCCCTCTCCTATAAAATTGGGAGAGAGAGAGAGAGAAAAAAAAAGTCCAGAGAGGATTCATTATGCAGGCATCAAGTCCCAGGCAGAGTCCCAGAAGCCCGGTGGTAATAACAACATAACATATTAAATGCATTTAACAACTGTGATCAAGGAACATTAGCAGTGTCACTCTCCAGCTGGTAAGTAGCACAGTGGTGATGCAAAAACCCTGTGTGCCTTAGGCTGGGGTTCTGGGCTCAATCTTCAGCCCTCCATGTATCAGAGTAATGCTCTGGCCTTCATCTCATGTGAAGCTCTCTCTCAAATGTAGTAACTAAATCTTGTAAAAGTGCTTGCAAGGGTATGACAAATTAAAATGGTAATAAGCTTTCAAACTAAGTATCTTTCCCTATGAGTGCTTTTCACATAAATATCTGCTTTGTTATTATGCAAAATACCCCATTTCTTTTTTTTTATTTTTTTAAATATTTTATTTTATTTATTCCCTTTTGTTGCCCTTGTTGTTTTATTGTTGTAGTTATTATTGTTGTTGTTGTTGTTGTTGGATAGGACAGAGAGAAATGGAGAGAGGAGGGGAAGATAGAGAGGAGGAGAGAAAGATAGACACCTGCAGACCTGCTTCACCACCTGTGAAGCGACTCCCCTGCAGGTGGGGAGCCGGGGTTCGAACCGGGATCCTTATGCCGGTCCCTTGTGCTTTGCGCCACCTGCACTTAACCCGCTGTGCTACAGCCCGACTCCCAAAAATACCCCATTTCTAAAGCATGGCAGGTGTCTAAGGGAAATATTACAGTTTTGAATAGCAATAGAAAAGCTACATTTTTAGAACCTAAATAATAATTTTAAAATGTATTAGTAACAAAAGTTATAATGAGGTCTCACATCTCCCCCAACTAAACAACTAAATTTAGTACACAGAGCTAAAGAACCAAAGTTTAGTACACAATTTGCAAGGGTGGTCCGGGAGGTGACGCCGTTGATAAAATACTGGACTCTCAAGCATGAGGTCCCAAGTTCAATCCCCGGCAACACATGTACCAGTCTGTCTCTCTCTCTCTTCCTATATAAACGGGTTAAGCGCACGAGATGCGAAGCGCAAGGACCAATGTAAGGATCCCAGTTCGAGGCCCCGGCTCCCCACCTGCAGGGGAGTCGCTTCACAGGCGGTGAAGCAGGTCTGCAGGTGTCTGTCTTTCTCTCCCCCTCCTCTCTCCATTTCTCTCTGTCTTATCGAACGACAGCAACAACAGCAATAATAATAACCACAACAATGATAAAACTAGGGCAACAAGGGATTCGACTTCCGGAGGCGGAGCTACGAGCAGCAGATCGCTTTCTCTCCTCTCCTCTCCTCTCCCGGATCAACTAGGAATACCAAAGGAGACCACCCGGACCGAAACAAGACAGGACTAGAATGACCACAGAAAGCCAGTAAATCACCCGTGAGTACAAACACGCGTGGCTGGTGACAGAGAGGAGAGAGGGGCCTAAGGAGAGACTAAGTGACTGCTAACAGTTCAACAGTTTGTCAGTGGAAAACAAGGGCAACAAAAGGGGGGGAAAATGGTTTCCAGGAGCAGTGGATTCGTGGTACAGGCACCGAGCCCCAGCAATAACCCTGAAGGCAATAAATAAATAAATAAATTTTTAAATGCAAGGTCCTTCAATTCAACTTATAAATTTGCATATCCCTGGAGTAAAGAAGGTTAAAAACGTTTTTTTAAAAAAGTACATAGGGGTAGTTAGGGAAGTGGCATGGCATAGGGTCCTGAGTTCAACCTCTGCATATGCCCTGATTCTCTCTCACACAAAAACACAGGACACAAGGGCTGGGAGCCAACACAATAATTTCGCACCAGACTTTAATGCTTGAGGCCCCAGGTACAATCCTTAGTAAAACCCAAAAGCCAGAGCTGAGGTACGGTTCTGTTTTTTTCTCTCTCATGGAGATAAATAAATCTGTAAAAAGGCACAGGGCCAGGCGACAGCTCAGTGTGTTAGAAGTATACAACTTGTATGCCTGAGGCCACAGACTCAACTTCTGAAACCACTGTTTGCCAGAAATGAGGTGTTTTTTTTTTTTTTTTAAGTATACATGAGCTATATATAGTGAGCCAGGATGGAATAAGTCAACTACAGATTTTTCTACCAACTAACTTACCCTAAATGTAAAAAAAAACACTAATTGAGGACTCGAGTAAACTGGTCATGTTGTCAACCTGAACAATGGTCTATGAAGCAGGAGGGAGAGAGGGCTGTCTGTGGAACCTGAGGTAGATTTCAGTGCTGTGTTCTCTCCTGGCTTTGATCCCAGAACTGGCAGATTCAAATGAGGAAGCCACTACCAGGAGCAAAAACACTAGAGGAAACCTCCTATCTCCCCCAGAAGATGCCTTAAAGGATGGATTTCTCCATGCTCCAGAGTGGGGGCTGGAGGATCAGCTCCCCTTTCTCTCCTGGCCCTGCCCTGCCCAAGGACTGCAGTGCTGTTACCATACCCATAGCAAGCCCTAACACTTGCACAGAGGAACTAGGTTCCTTAGACACAGGCACTAGGAAACAAGAACACTGGATGCCCTTATACTTATACTGTGCGTGGATTTAAATCCTGGGCACATCCTAGAAGAATGAAACAGACCCAGAGAAGCCCAGTAAGGGCTCTGAAACCCAACTGTACAAGCCACAAACGCCGAGGCTAAACCTGGGTGCCTAAGTGCCTGGCACAGCTAATCAACAAAAAGAAATGCCTGGTAGCTACACTAGACACAACAGCCACAGAGTGGAAGCAGCCTAGATGCCCATCCACAGACAGATGACTAAAGAAGTTATGGGATCTAGACTCCAAGGAATACTACTCTGCCGTCAAGATGAAGATGTATCCTTTGGGACAAAATGGGTGAAACTGGAGATGATTACACTTGGAATTTATACTTGGATTATAATTGGAAAAGAAAAACAGAAACAAACTAGAAGTTGTTTCTTTTTTTTTTTTTTAAAGTTGTTTCTAAGACTTGTGAGAACTCTGGTGGTTCTCTTTGGAAGTGGGAGGTTGGGGATACAGAATTCTAGTGGTGGGTGTGGTGTGGACTATACACTGTAATATTACAATCTGGCAACCTACTATTAATCACACACACACACATTCAAAAATCTGATAAACTGAACTAACAGTAGAAATACCACAAAAAGGCAAGGCAGAATTTACATCCTTAACTTACTCAAAGTGAATGCCAGCTAAAAAAGTAAAAAGAAGAAGAAAAGAAAAAAAAAAAAAATCAACATTCTCTGTTGTTGTGCGCCGTGGAGAAGAGAGGGGGTCCGGAGCGAAGAGGAAACACAAATCTTTATTTGCGCTGGCACCTCAGAGTTGGGTGCTAGAGAAGCAGGTTGGGCCACGTGGAGGTAGCGAAAATGGCCGCCTCACGCAGTAACCTTTCCTGCGTCTGAACACCAAAGTGAAGCTCCGGTTAAGAGAGAGAGGTGCGGAAGAAGGGCTTTTATAGGAGCAGCTTTTGTGAGAATGGGAAGGGGGAGGAGTAACCATAGCACTCCAGGATAGGATGATAACTCTCGAGAAAATGGGAGGGGGGAGGAGTGACCAAAGCACTCCAAATATCGCAGGGAAATAGACAATGCCCTGAGGGCACAACATGGCCCAACTCTCGGGAACCAGCAGTAGCCTGAGGGGACAACGTGGCAGATGTGACTGCATCTGCACAATTTCCCAGCAGTTCTCCAGAGATTTTCATGAAGTCCTACAATATATCAACAGGAAATGTGTACAAGCCAAACTTAGCATACCAAAGCACACACGTGCGCGCGCACATGCACACACACACACACACACACACACACGAGGAGATATGTCCACACTGCCCAAAGGAAAGGGGGAAAGGCCATCATTGGTGTTATTCCCAAGGTAACACTGATGCTGCATGATCACAAAGATCTGAAACGTGACGTTCTTAGTAAGATAGAGGGAAAAAAAACTTCTTGAAGTAAATGAAAAAATAGAAGGTTTCAGCAGATAAAGGAACCACAAGAACCAGATGGGTGGGTGGCCGTGGTAACAGCGCAGCTGGCAAAGTACAGGCCTTGCCTGCCTGGGCTCCTGGTTCAAACCCAGCATTTTATGTCTGAGAGGTGCTCTTCCTTCTCTTTCATAATAATAACAACAAGCAAATGGAAGTTTTAGGACTGAATACTAGAGTATTAGGAGTAATCTGGCTCTAAATACAAGAGTAGTTAAAGTTTTACTAATGACTTTTTAAGAAGCACAATGGTGGCTGAGAGAGAGCTCACCTAGTGAAGCATCAGACATTCACGCCCGAGGTTCCCCGCTTGATCTCTGCTGTCAGCGGTACCACAGTGGTGGTCTGGCTTCTCTATTCCTCCTTTCTGCCTCATGTGAAATTCTTTCTCATATGTAATAGATCTTTTTACCCTCACTATAAGGCACCAATGGTAGGGACTGCCCCACTCTGTGAAGAAAGGCTGGGCCAGCTGACTCTGTCACTCAAGGAAGACTGGTTCTGAAATGTGCACAGCCTAGAATGTTCCCAGATGTGGCACGGGCTGCAAGCTCAGACTGACAGGGACTTGCTCAGAGGTTACACAGGCTCCTGTGCTAAATATACGTGGGCCCTGGGTCAGATTGGTGTGGTAAACAATTAATTGCATTTATATATTCTCTTCAAGTTTGGGAGCTACTCTGTGCCCTAATCCAGTTTTCTAGCCCTATTCTCAACTTTGATTATAGTATTTTTAGCCTACTTCCATGTTAACTACCAAGCTCAGGCAAAAATCACTAAAGCCATGGGCCCCAATGAACAGACCTCCTAGCTTTCTACCACCCTAAGAGCCCTATTCTCACCTGCTCTATTGCTACCTTCTGGTTCCCATCTATTAAACATTCTGTCCTGCCTCATAACTTACTGCGTTTCAGACAGCAAGTTGAGGATGCTACTATGATTCCTTCCTGAACTCCCTGGCCAGACAACCTCGCTGGTGTGTCCCAGAACCTCACCTCTCCAGAGCCCTACCCCTCCATGGAAAGAGAGAAAAAGGCTGAAGGTATGGATCAACATGCCAACACCCATGTCCAGTGGAGAAGCAATTACAGAAGCCAGAACTCCTACCTTCTGCATCCCAAAAATAATCTTGGTCTCCCAGAGAGGAGAAATGTTAGAGGAAGATGACCAAAGGGCTCTGAAACCCAATTCCATCAGGACCCACAAAGAGGAAAAAGGGCATTCAGAAGTAGGAATAGGTGTAGCTGTGACTTAAAATGGAAAAGGCAGGACCACAGAAAAAATGGGCAAAGATAAGATAGACAGACAGGCAGGCAGGCAGGCAGACAGGCAGGCAAACAGACAGGCAGGCAGGCAAGCAGACAGGCAGGCAGGCAGGCAGGCAGGCAGGCAGGTGGATACAGATAAATAACAGTCAAGCCCTATCTGTGACCTTAGGAGAATCACTCAAAGTTCCCAATGGAGGGAATGGGGCCACAGAACTCTCTGGTGGTGGCAACAGTGTAGAATTATACCCAATATTTTGTAAATCACTTTTAAAAAAGATTTATTACAAAGTTATACTGCGAGAGAGAAAATTAACAGGCAGGGGTAGATGTCATAATGGTTATGCAAAGAGACTCATGCCTGAGACTCACCCCACACACACCCTACCATAAGGCAGAGCTGAGTAGTGCTCTGGTAAAAAAGAAAAGAGAAGGGGGGGAATTGGATACACATACTTTCCTGGCTTGTACATTTAACAAGAATAAGACAGTTACTTGACACTGTGAGCTATCTCTTCATCTCCACCCATAAACATACTAATGTAGATATCAGACATGTGAAATGACTAACATAAATTGCTTGCAATAATCAAAACTTTACAAATATAAAAGTGCAACAGTAAGACCAGGAGTGAAGCTAACAGAGTACACACGTCTACCTGCTATGCTCTAAGAATCGGGTCTGGGGCTCAGCACCAAATGGAAACACCAGGTAGCACAGGCTTTTAGGCAATGCCTAAAACACCTTATTTAACATAAGTCTTCAAATATATGCTGATTTAAGTTAATACACTAACTTACTGGGTTCCAGGAGTAATCCAGTAACCAAAATACAAGATAGCAAAAAAAACTTCTTTAGCTTTTCCTATCTAAATGTATTTAAATGCAATCGATCTATTTTACTCAAAAAGTGGAATGCTAAAATAAGGGTGATACACATTTCTTCTGCTAGACAGCTTTACTTTTTTTATCTTTATCTATTGGATAGAGACTTCCAGAAATTGGGAGGGAAGAGGGGAGAGAGAGGGGGAGAGAGAAAGAGAGAGAGAGAGAGAGATAGAGAGACCTGCAGCACTGCTTCACCACTCATGAAGCTTCCCCACTGCAGGTGGGGACCAGGGTTTTGAACCTGGGTCCTTGAGCATTGTAACATGTGCACTTAGCCAGTAAAAACTTTACTTTTAATAATCTTCACAATCTTCTGCCTACAACCCTATTCTTATTCATGGAAATAAAGAACTATGTCAATGCAGCTGAATGATTCAATCTGAAACAATCCCCAATACCATTCATAGAATTATTTTCAAATTTACTAGGAATCCACAAAGCTCTCACAGTATTCTTAGATCAATAAAGTTTTATTAAGATAAAATCAACAAAAAACAAAGAATTGGGAAATATGTATGTGACCAAATTTAACCAATTAATATTCCAAAGCTTAATGGTCAGCTAAGTCAAGCAGAACCAACATACACTGACTGGCTTCTAAAGGATACACACACACACACACACACACACACACACACACCTAATTTCACAAAGAAAAAAAAAAAAAGGTGACTGTTAGTAGGTAACAATCCACTGAGGTGAAAGCCGAGATTGACTCACACAGATACAGCATTATTATAACAGATTTCAGGCATTCTGAAATTTGTGATTGCAAGTCATGACAGTTCATCCTTGGAAACAAAGATCATGCTAATTTAACTGTGAAGGAAAAAAAACCTGAAGGATGCATATTAATAAGCTTATCCATGCACAAGGATCCAGGTTGAATGAAGCTCTTGGTCCCCACCTAGAGGTGGGGGGAGAGAAGTTCAAGAGCCATGGAGCAGGTGTCTCTGTCTCTCTTTATCATTCTCTATCAAAAAGAAAAAAATGGCCACCAGGCATGATGGAGTCATGTAGGCCATCAATTCCAACAATAATTCCTAGTGGCAAAAAAACAAACAAAAAAAAAAAAGTTGGTGCAGGAATAAACAATTTACTTAATTACTAGTACTGAAAATACTCCTTATTTCCCATTCACAATCTAATATATATATAAAATCTGGACATATCTGGGGAATCTCCAAATTTTCCCTCATGAAAACAAGAAGATATGGCATAATTAGTGCCAAAGTATTATAAAAGATGCTCCTAGGGAAGTTATGCTGACAAACTACAAACCCAGTTGGAAACATCAGAAAGATTCAAGAAAGAAAATGGAGTCAAGGGGCCAGGCGGTGGCGCACCTGGTTAAGTGCACACATTACAGTGCACAAGGACCCAGGTTCAAGTCCCTGGTCCCCACATGCAGGGGGAAAGCTTCACGAGTGGTGAAACAAGGCTGCAGGTGTCTCTCTTTTTCTCCCTATCGTCCTCTCCCCTCTCAATGTCTCTCTGTCTCTATCCAATAATAAACAGGCTGACTAGAGAAAAGGACATTCCTGCCAGATGATTCTGCTTCCGCTGTACTTATATAACACATCTGCATATGTCTCTTTATGAACACTATTTTTCAAAAAGGACTAGAAATGACATATTTCCTAATGTTAAGATTAAGATCTCCATAGAACTGTTTTCCTACGAGGAATCACTGAATTATCAAAACAAGACAGACAGTAGTACCTAGTACATAGCTTTGCATATAGTATCTACTGTCTCATTTCACAGCATCACATAAAATGCGTGTAAGCTCTTAACATACTAATTTACAAGTATCTTATAAAAGTGGCCTTAAAGGGAGTCGGGTGGTAGCGCAGCAGATTAAGCGCAGGTGGCGCAAAGCGCAAGGGCCGGTGTAAGGATCCCTGTTGGAGTCCCGGCTCCCCCACCTGCGAGGGAGTCGCTTCACAAGAGGTGAAGCAAGTCTACAGGTGTCTCTTTCCTCCTCTGTCTTCCCCTCCTCTCTCCATTTCTCAGTCCTATCCAACAATGATGACATCAACAACAACAACTACAACAATAAAACAAGGGCAACAAAAGGGAATAATGAAAAATTTTTTTTTAAGTCTGGGGAACTGGGCGGTAGCACAGCGAGTTAAGTGGAGGTGGCGCCAAGCGCAAGGACAGGGCATAAGGATCTCTGGCTCCCCACCTGGAGGGGGTCGCTTTGCCAGTGGTGAAGCAGATCTGCAGGTGTCGTCTATCTTTCTCTCCTCTGCCTTCCCCTCCTCTGTCCTATCACAACAATCGCTCTGACAACAGTAACACAACAACTACAGCAAGCGCAACAAGGGCAACAAAATGGGAAAAATGGCCTCTAGGAGCAGTGGATTCATAGTGCAGGCACTGAGTCCCAGCGATAACCCTGGAGGCAGGAAAAAAAAAAAAAGTCTGATAAACCCAATGCTGAAAGCTAGAGTTGATGGTCAAGAGAATTTAACATTGTGTTTATTTTTTAATGAAAGAGAAACACAGAAAGGGTGGGGAAGGTAGTACATTGGTTATGCAAAGAGACTCTCTAGCCTGAGGCTTTGAAATCCCAGATTCAATCTCCAGCACCACCATAAACCAGAGCCGAGCAGTGCTCTGGTAACAAACAAACAGGAAACAGTGAGAGAAAGACCAGAGCACTTTTCAGCTCTGGCAACCAGTGGTGCTGAGGACTGAACCTGGGACAGAGCATGAAAGGCATGAAAAAGTCTCCCGTATTGCACCAAAGAGAAAGACTCTGGGGGGGAGGGTGGGTGGGTGGAAAGAATACAGGTCCAAGAAGGATGACAGAGGACACCTAGTGGGGTTGTATTGTTATATGGAAAACTGGGAAATGTTATGCATGTACAAACTATTGTATTTACTGTTGAATGTAAAACATTAATTCCCCAATAAAGAAATTTAAAAAAGAGAAAGAAAGAAAGAGAGAGAGAGAGAGAGAGAGTCTTCCAGCATACACCAGGGCTTAGCAGTGCTAGAACCAGACAGCAAAGAGAAGCACCACAAACATTTTTTAAAGAGTCAAGTGGCCTCAGAGGTGACTCAGTGGCGGAGGGCAGGACTCGCATGCGGTCCTGATTTGGATTCCCGGCACTGTATATGCAGTGACATTCTGGCTCTTATTTTCTCAATGTCTAGCTATCTCCTTACCTATATATTAAACATAGTTTTTTCAGAAGACAAATGTTCTGGGGCTGGGTGGTGGCACACCTGGTTGAGCGCACATGTCACAAAGTGCAAGGACCGGGGCTTAAGCCTCCTCTCCCCACCTGCAGAGGGAAAGCTTTGAGAGTGGTGAAGCAGGTGTTCCTGCCTCTGTGTCACCCTCTTCCCTCTCGATTTCTGGCTGTTTCTATCCAATAAATAAATCTAATTAAAAAAATTTTTAAAGAAAACAAGTGTTTTTAAAAATAAAATCCGGGTGGTAGCGCAGCGGATTAAGAGCACATGGCGCGAAGCTCAAGGACCGACGTAAAGATCCAGGTTTGAGCCCCCGGCTCCCCACCTGCAGGAAGGTCGTTTCACAAGCGGTGAAGCAGGTCTGCAGGTGTCTATCTTTCTCTCCCCTCTCTGTCTTCCCCTCCTTTCTCCATTTCTCTCTGTCCTATACAACACAACAACAACAACAAACAATGATAAACAACAACAAGGGCAACAAAAGGGAAAAAATAGCCTCCAGGAGCAGTGGATACGTGGTGCAGGCGCCCAGCCCCAGTGATAACCCAGGAAGCAAAAAAAAAAAAAAAATCAAATAAAAAATAAAAGCCAGCATGCTAGAAGTGGCACAATATGGCTAAGACAGTGGACACTCAGTCATGAAGTCACGTGCCAAGATGATGCTCTGGTTCTTTCGCCTCATCACTTATAAACACATATGTGAAACATTAAAAATAATGGTGACAACAAAGGGAATGTTTATTCTTAAAAAAAAAATGAGCCGATTAGCAAATGACTACGGCAAGCCAAGACGAAGTGTGTGGATACGAACTAAAGCATTAATTCTGAGAATAAAAGGGAATGGATACAAAGACACTTTAAAAGAATATTCAGTGGATTCCAAGACTGAAAGATAAAGACAAAAGAGGCATTGAGGAGAATTCTAAGTTTTCAACTGAGTGTTTGGAAACATGATGCTACAAGTGACACGAAGAAATCCAACAGTAAGCAGACAAGTTTAGATTGGAAGTGAAGACCTCGACTTGTGCACATGAACACAAACGACCTCGAATATACTGGACTGAATTCCAGAAGAAGCAAAACTATATAAATCATTTCTGAAGAGGTAAGAGAAACTATAGAACAAGAGCCTAAAGGCAACTTTAATCAAAAGACAACAGATGGTAAAGTTTACAAATCTACTGATCACATAACAGCTAAATAACATCCAGCTAGATCTAAATTGTCATCAAATCGTAAGAAGGCTTAACGGTCTACAAATCCTTTTCAAAAAGGGAAAGAATCTGAAAAGCTGTTACGACAAACCAACTCCATCCTTCTCTCAAAAGCTTTAACACAGAAAGGAGGTCAAGGAGATAGCACTGTGGTAATGGAAAAAAACTTTCACTCTTGAGGTTTCATGGCCCCAGGTTCAATGCTCTGCACCACCATAAGTCAAAGCTGAGCAGTACTCTGGTTAAATAAGTAAGTAAATATTTAAGGCTTGGGGAAAAGATTATGAAAGTAACAGTAATAAATGCTCACTATGAAAAAAAAAAACTATTCAAAGCACCCATTAACTGCACTCTAGTCTATCTACAACCCTCTCAAATTGTTAAAAGGCTGCCTTCCAGAATTTTCTTATGAATCTACAAGTAGTATTATATATATAATTTTTATGGAATACTGTACATTTGGTTATTTTCAAATGAATGTTTTTTTATTTTTTTTATTTTCCCCTTTGTTGCCCTGTTGTCTTTTTATTGTTGTAGTTATTATTGTTATTGATGTCGTTGTTGTTGGAGAGGACAAAGAGAAATGGAGAGAGACGGGGAAGACAGAGAGGGGGAGAGAAAGACAGACACCTGCAGACCTGCTTCACCGCCTGTGAAGGGACTCCCCTGCAGGTGGGGAGCTGGGGGCTCGACCTCGGATCCTTACGCTGGTCCTTGCACTTTGAGCCACGTGCGCTTAACCGGCTGCACTACCGCCCTTCAAGTGAATGTTTAAAGCTGTTTTTTAAAAAAGCCTCACTGGAGTTAGTAAGACACTGAATTTCTCGTAGGTGATAAAGAAGTAACTTTGGTCCAAAACACACGCTGGTCTGTCTGTGTCTGCTTACTGCCTGCTAGTTCTAAGCATCCTGTTTTAACTGTTCCAACTTGGAGGTATGGTGAGCATCATCTCGCACTTTCTTTGTAACTCACCAACTCCACAACTTCTATTCTTTACTAATGTAAGCCACGTGTTCCAGCGCAACTATTAAGCTCCATAATGCTACATGTTCCCAGCTGTAGCCTCTAGTTTTGTTTTGTTTTGTTTTGTTTTGTTGAGGGGCGAAGGGGAGGAGGTATCGCTAAGGCTTCACCTTTCCGGGCTGACTTCTTCAGACAGAAAGACTGACCAAGAGATGGAGGCATGTCATCCTCACTCTTGCTCCAATGTGGCAAGAGACAAGACTCAAACCTGGGTCACAAGCAGGAAAACAAGCAAGTGAGTTATTTTGCCAGTCCTGCGGCTTGGTTTTAAAACTTAGCACTCTAAATTTTCTCTTAAAATTAATGGTACAAAATGGTGGGGGTGGATAGCATAATGATTATGCAAAAGAGACTCTCATGCCTAAGGCTCCAAAGTCCCTGGTTCAGTCCCCAGCATCAGGATAAGGCAGAGCTGAGCATTGTGCTCTGGTAAAAAATAAATAAGTAAATAAATGAAGAATGGTACAAAAACCATTACTCTTCAGCATTGCACATATCTGAAACATTTCATAATATGCATATTAAAATGTTTTGATATTTTAAGTATTTTACTTAAACCAGGTATTTTTAATTTCAAATAGTCACATCAATTCTGAAGGGTACTCTGAAATCATTATCCCAATTTTTTAAATGAATAAACTGAAGCTAAGAAAAGTAACTGGAACACTTGCTCATCAGGGCTAATGTTTAAGAAATTTCAAAGAAGTTACTTTCTTTAAGCCCATATTATTAGTGAGGAAATAGCTGTTCCCACCCTAGCCAAGTTATCATTATCATACTTTGGCAACCAACACTAATCTTGCAGCATTATGTGCTTTAAAATACTATATGGGAGTCTTCAAAATGTCGTCCAAAAAAAAAAAAGACTTTAAAAGAAGTGCTTACAAAATCGGCTTAGACTTACTACACCTCCTCCCCTATAAAGGAGAGCACGCACGTGAGTTTTGTGCAAAGGACTAGGTCATTAGGAAAGTGAGGGCGAGGGGGTGTCACTGACCACTGCTTCCCCTGTGTATGGCACTTTGTTTTATCAATAGGAAAGCAGCAGTTTACCCCTTGTCTTGCCACGAATCAGTGTGAAATGGTAATAATGTATTCAAAGTCACCAATTCCTCTAATACATATAAACACTACCAAAATCACTTTAAATGTCCATATTGGGGGGGGGGACGATAGAACAGACACAGAAAGCAGAAATTGTGAAATTGTGTGTGTGTGGGGGGGGGGAGATAGCATAATGGTTATGTAAAGAGACTCTCCTCCCTGAGGCTCGAAAGAACAAAAATCAGAGTCCAGAGGTAGCGCAGCGGGTTAAGCGCACATGGCACAAAGCGCAAGGACCAGCATAAGGACCCTGGTTCAAGCCCCCGGCTCCCCACCTGCAGGGGAGTCGCTTCTCAGGTGGTGAAGTAGGTCTGCAGGTGTCTTTCTCTGTCTTCCCCTCCTCTCTCCATTTCCCTCTGTCCTATCCAACAATGACAACATCAACAACAATAACTACAACAATAAGACAAGGGCAACAAAAGGGAATAACTAAATAAATACCAAAACAAACCAAAAAACAGAAATAGATTCAAATTTTCCATTCAATAATGTGCCTCCAAAGCTGGTTGTGCAAACAGACATTCATGCCTAAGGCTCTAGAGGTTGTAGGTTCAAAGCCCAGCACCACCGTCATCCAGAGCTGAGCTGTGCTCTTCTCCACCTCCAGCATTAAAAAACAAGACGGCTTGGCAACACCTTGCTGAGTGCACATACTGCCATGCACAGGCACCCAAGCTTGAAACGCTGCACCCAACCTGCAGGGAGGAAGGAAGCTTCATGAGCAATGAAGCAGGCCTGCAAGTGTCTCTTTCTCTTTCCCTCCCTATCTCCTCCTCGTCTCTGTCCTATCAAATTAAACAAAAAAGATGGAGTATCTATACTGTCTTAATTTTGGACATTATGATTAATAATGAAATAACCAAGATGAGAACTAAAGAATATTTGATTTGGAAATCCTCTTCGTAACAAAGGCCCACAGTGGCCCAGAAAAAGGCACAATGGATTAAAAAAAAAAAAAAAAAAATTGAACTTTCAAGCAAGAGGCCCTGACTTTGACTGCTGACACCACATGTGCCAGTGATGCTCTAGTTCTCTCCTTCCCCCTTACACGCTCATAAATAAGTAAACAAATAAACAAGTAAATCTGCTGTGGGGAGAAGTCCTGCAAAAGGAAACTAGCTGAAATTCCTTGAACTAAAATTTTACCTATGAACATAACAGGGCTGCCTAAGTCCCTTCTGATTAGTGCTTCCATGTTCTCTGGACAGGCGCCTAGGAATGGTGGAGGTGGGTCACAGGGTACTTCTGCATTTGGTTAAGGACTCTCCACACTGTTTTCCACAGGTACAGTCTCTCCAACAGTGTAACGGAATTCCTTTTCCTCCACATCGCCACCACCACCACCTGTTGTTTTCCTGTTTTGGTGAGGTGAACCACTCTCACAGGGGTGAGGAGGACTAGCCAAGGAGGGGAAGCATCGTCAATGCCCAGACAGGTGACTAGATAAAGAAATGACGGGATGGGGAAGACAGCATAATGGCTATGGAAATGATACTGAGCAACCAGGTTCAATCTCCAGCACTACCACAGCCCAAAGCTGAATAGTACTCTGGAGCAAAAAAAAACAAAATGAAGGGGCATTGAAAAGAAGAAAGAAATTACGGGACATGTATTCAATGGAATACGACTGCAATTTAAAATAAAAAGATGACATAGTGGACAGAAAGACAAAATGGGCAGAACTAGAAGTCATGCTGCCTAGTCAACAGAGCAAGGAGGTAAAAGGCAACTAACTAGCAGATGGTTTTGCTCACGTGTGGAATGCAGAAGACTTGAAACACATCAACTTGCAAGAACAAACAAAAAAGAAGTAGCCAACTGTCTCTAAGACTTTCTGAAAATTATGGTGGCATTTGAGGGAAGGCAGGCACACACCAAGAACTCTGGTGGTTATTGGTGAGTGCAGTGTACAACTAAACCGCTATAACTGTTTTCTATCTTGTGAACATCTATTAAATCACTAATTTATAAAGTAAACAAATTGTAGATTAAAAAAATTTTTTTTTTAATATTTTTGTCATCATTAACAGGGGCTTCACTGCTCCACAGTGACTGTTTTAAGAGGGAGAGGGAGAGACTTCGGAAAAACCCCACAGCACCAAGACTTCCTCCCTCTGATGGGAGGCTCTGGTTCCAAGCTGGGTTGTGCATATGACAAAGCAGAGACACTATCTTGCCAGTCTAAATAAAGATTCTATTTCGAGTGATACAGTTAACCTTTAAGTTCACAATTCAAAGTTATAACAGAATGGTTACTATAGAAAGAGCTATGGGGAAGAAACTACGTGACTAACAAAAGTTAGGAAAATGCTCATTATTATGAGGATGGCTAGTAAGAAAAAAAATCTAAGGAAATGTAAATCCTTAAAGTTATATATAGGGCTGGGAAGACAGCATAATGTTTATGCATTAGACTTTCATGCCTGACACTCCAAGCTCCCACGTTCAAGCCACAGGCACCATAAGCCACAGCTGAGCAGCGCTGTCTTCCTGTATCTCCCGGTCTCATTAAAAGAGAAATAAATAAAATACTACACACACACACACACACACACACACACACACACACACACACACACACACATAACCTTGTCCAGGCAAAATATAAAACCAAGTATATTGTCCTTATGCCGAAATCAAAAAAGTTACAAATCGAAAAGGATCTTAAGAATCCTATATGGAGGGGGTCGGGCGGTGGCGCAGCGGCGTAGCGGGTTAAGCGCAGGTGGCGCAAAGCGCAGGGACCGGCGTAAGGATCCCGGTTCGAGCCCCCGGCTCCCCACCTGCAGGGGAGTCGCTTCACAGGCGGTGAAGCAGGTCTGCAGGTGTCTATCTTTCTCTCCCCCTCTCTGTCTTCCCCTCCTCTCTCCATTTCTCTCTGTCCTATCCAACAACGAATTGCGTCAACAAGGGCAATAATAATAACCACAACGAAGCTACAACAAGGGCAACAAAAGGGGGGAAAAAAATGGCCTCCAGGAGCGGTGGATTCATGGTGCAGGCACCGAGCCCAGCAATAACCCTGGAGGAGGAAGGAAAAAAAAAAAAAAAAAAAGAATCCTATATGGAGTCGGGCGGTAGCGCAGCGGGTTAAGCGCAGGTGGCGCAAAGCACAAGGACCGGCGTAAGGATCCCGGTTCCAACCCGGCTCCCCACCTGCAGGGGAGTCGCTTCACAGGTGAAGCAGATCTGCAGGTGTCTATCTTTCTCTCCTCCTCTCTGTCTTCCCCTCCTCTCTCCATTTCTCTGTCCTATCCAACAACGACAACAACAATAATAACTACAACAATAAAACAACAAGGGCAACAAAAGGGAATAAATAAAATAAATAAATAAATAAAATTTTTTTTAAAAATCCTATAATTTTAAAAAGAGCCTTATCTCCAAAAAGAAAACTAAGGGGTGGAGGAGTCTCCCAAGATGCTGCTACTGTAAATCTGTTTTGTTTTGTTTTTTGCAACCAGACTCATCTCCAGGTCTTGGTGCCTGCACCAGGACTCCGCTACTCCTGATAGGACATTCTTCCTTCTTTTCTTTTTCTTAGAGAGACAGAAATAGAGAGGGGGGACAGAAAGGGAGAGAGAAAGGCACCTGCCGCACTGCTTATGAAGCCTGTCCCTTGCAGGTAGGAGCCTGAAGCCAGGTCCTCACGCAGAGTGCCACGTGTGCTCTGTGGGGCGCACCACCGCCCGGTTCCACTTCGTCCTCTTCAAATGTCAGCCCCTAGACGACTGTATCTACTAAATATTCATCGCCATCCTATTCTCCAGGTGCCTACTCTATACACCTACTTGAATGTCTCAGAAAAAAACAACCAACCACTGTTTCAACAATCTATCAAGTTATCTTGGGGCTAAGTTGAGATAATGAGTGATTCCAACTAGCCTCCTTTATTCTAGATAGATAAATAAAGTGCTGGCGGCTTTAGCCAAGTCCGGGCTCTTTCTCATATCCAGCTCCTTACTATTACCACACCCCCCTGGCATTCATGCTTCTCGGTTACAACTCGACTCGAGTTCCTCCTCTTCGTTCTACCTTCCCTAACATCTCATTCCTACTTGCTCTGTCTGATTTCACAATGTCCTATTGCATACTTTCTTTTGGAGAAATTATTTATTTAGGGCTGGGAAGACAGCATAATGGATTTTCCATGCTGGAGACAACAATGTTCCCAGACTCAATTCCCACCATCAAAACAAGCCGGAGCTG
This sequence comes from Erinaceus europaeus, assembly GCF_950295315.1. Lineage (NCBI taxonomy): Eukaryota > Metazoa > Chordata > Mammalia > Eulipotyphla > Erinaceidae > Erinaceus > Erinaceus europaeus. The sequence continues at coordinate 9,018,665 of NC_080174.1, forward strand.
AGCTGTGCTCTGGTAATAAAGCATTCAGCTGATTAATGGGGGGGGGGGGGGTGTTGGAGACCTAGAGCATTACTCTGGCACAAAATACTAGATGCTGAGAGTCAAATAAGAGACATTATGCTTCAGAGTCCAACACTTTATCCACTGCGCCACCTCCCAGGCTGCAACTAGTCACTGAGCACAAACTAACCCTTCAGACTCTCTACCCCCTTTGATTCAAGTGCAGGCTTGTGCGCAGTGTACCAAAAGGCCCTTCCCAGAGGGGCCCTGCCATCTCCGGTCTTCCCAACACATCCTCTAGCCCACAGTCAGCACAAAATGCCTCCTCCTCTCCTGTGTACGCATCGCTCATTCATACTAGTCCTTCTATTTTATTCTGGGCATCCCACCCCCAAGCCTGATAATGGGCTCTAGGAGAAAAATGGATAGCGGTAGCTACTGCTGGTGGTCATGCTGCAGAATACACGGCCTGATAAACTGTAATGCTTGTGCGTGCGCGCAAAGCTAGAAACACTTGTCTGCATGCTTTCCAAACACCAGTTGCCACTACACTAAATCTTTGTGGGCTATTACCGATAACTATTCTAATAACTTTAAAACTACATTGGGATTCAGGCGGTAGTGCAGGTGGCACCAAGCGCAAGGACCGGTGTAAGGATCCCGGTTCGAATCCCCGGCTCCCCACATGCAGGGGGGTTGCTTCACAGGCGGTGAAGCAGGTCTGCAGGTGTCTGTCTATCTTTCCCTCCCCCTGTCTTCCCCTCCTCTCTCCATTTCTCTCTGTCCTATCCAATAATGACAACATCAATAACATTAATAACTACAACAATAAAACAACAAGGGCAACTAAAGGGAATAAATAAATAAATATAAAAAAGGAAAACAACATTGACATTAAGAGACAAAACTACAGCTTGAAAAGGTGTGAAACATGTAACCTCTTGATTTTGCAAATCAGTCAAAATGCTGACTGGAAAATCCTATATAGGAATGAAGGCCAGCCTTTGGCCAACCCTGAGGATGTCACTCCTTAGCTAAGTTTGTCATAGCCAAAGCAGACAGAGGCCTCCAAAGGAGGCTCTACATTCTCTGTGAATAGGAACAAGAGTTTGCAAAGTTTTGTTAAAAGAGGTTAGGATAAAAAGTAAACTCATTTTTCTTGCTGTTAAAAAAAAAGTCAAATATGTTGCAATTCTTACAAGACCAGTTACACTCCCATATTAAGTACAATCTTTAAAGGGCATTTATCGGTGTATTAGAGACTCAACAGAAAAGCTACTCAAGACCAAAAACATAAAATGGTAATAACTCAGTCTACCTAATTTTGTCTTTCTCATTTACTGAGAGAGAGAGAAATCGAGGGAAGGGGGAGATATAAAGGAGAGGGGCTCGGCAGGGCAAAGCTGCTTGAGCACATGTCACGATGTCCAGGTTCCTGTCCCTACCTGCTGCAGGAATGCTTCACGAGTTGTGAAGCAGTGCCATCTCTCTCCCTTTTTTTTTTTTTTTATTTTGCTTCGTTTTATTTACTTGATAAAGGTAGGCAGAAACTGAGAGGGCATGGGAGTAAGAGGAAAGAAATACTCCACCACTTGTGACATTTCCCCTAGCAGGCGGGAACGAGGTGTTTGAACCTGGGTCCTGACCTTTAATCATGTAATAAGTTCACTTTTATCAGGAGTGAGCTCCCCTATTTCAAGAAATCACATAAATGACTGCTTTCATAGTGATCTTTACCTTTAACTAGGATCTTCAGACTCACTTTCATTTGTTCATTTAATCTTTAAAAAGCCACCTGAGGGGCCCGAACGGTGCTGTGGATAAAATGTCGATTTCCCAAGCATGAAGCCCCGAGTCTGATTCCCAGTATCCTATGTGACAGAAAGATGCTGTTCCCCCACCCGACCCCCAATAAATAAATCTTTTTCTACAAAAGCAAGGTTGGCTCAACTACTGCTATGTATTTAACTGACCATTTGAAAGCTTACACAATACACACGTGTCTATCACTAAATTCAGACCGTGTTCTTTGTCCAATTAGTGAGGTTTGACTGTTTTTTTTTTCTCTTCCCTTAGCAAGCCAGTGTAGCTACACACTGTAGCACTCACTGTAGCACTCACACGAGTGTGAGTCATTTTGAAGTAAAAATCACACCTCACAAAGCAGAACAGATGGCAGCAAGGAGCAAAACTCTGACAACTTGTCCCTCTGCTGCGTTTTTACCAAGTTTTAAAGAATGCTCACTCTGCAATTAAAATAGGAACCATGTTTAGTAGACAATAAGCCATTCAAGGAGGGGAATGCATGCACGCGCAGCACACAAAAGGAGGGCACGGGGCTGAGTGGCTGCTTCTGGTCTGTTCCGTACACTGTTCAGTCGCCACAGTCTACAAGTGGAAGATGTTCAGAAAAAAATGTGTTGAAAGGATTATTTTTCATTTAGGCAGCTTTTGAAGTTGTTTCATTTCTGTTCAAAATACAGTTTTTTAAACCTCGATGGAATGCATCTTGATCTATTTTAATTCTAATTTATAAGTAGCATGCTATGGGACAAGTTCTCAAATTTCAAAGGTACAAAAAGAAGGACCCATGCAAAATACAGCAAGTGACAATTTCTATAGGTCTTCCAGTCAAGTCGTTTTTATATATCAAAAGGACTGTGAAAGACAAAGGCTGTGAAAAAGAGACACCTCACATGGCCCATAAAGACCTAAAATACTTTATACCTCGTCCTCTACAGAAAAAGTCCACTCATCCAGATGAGTGGAGATTCAGTTACGAGAATGAAAGTTCTTCAGATATGCCTTTCCATTTAAGAGTGAGAACTATGCTATTAGAAACAGACATGCGCATTTTCCCTCTCACTCACTCCCTCCCTCTCCTTTCCAGATTTCCAAAGCACTTTCCAGCATCCATGGTACCAGGAAATGCACCCTCCAGCCCTCAGCCACCTCCAGGACGGGCCTTCTATGTATCCTGTTTTTGAGCATGTGATTTGAAGACACGTAATTACATTTTGAGTTTTTTTTTTTTTTTACAAAGAGGTTAGGGTGATGAATCTAGCAAAAGATGAAGATGATAAACATGTTAATGTATATTTAATGTTTTGCATGCAAAAATAGTAACAAAAGTGGGTGAAAGGCAGACAAGTGGAATTAAAAAAAAAAAAAAAAAAAAGGCTGAAGTCCAGGAGAAAGCCCAGTGGATAAAGCACTGGACTCTCAAGCATGAGGTCCTGAATCTGATCCGTGGCATAGCACATGCCAGTGTTATTCTGGTTCAACCTCTTTTGTCAGTTTCTCTCTCTTTCTCTCCCCCAGCCCCGTTATATTAATAAATGTAAAGAAAGAAAAAAAACTGAACCTAATTCTATTTAAAATTAATGTCTGATATATATCATCAGGCTTAGTGGAAAATAAACTCTAAGTAATAAACTAATTAAAAGATATTTTAAGGCCTGGGAGGTGGTACAGTAAGTATGGAGGTGACCTGGGAAGCAGGGAGACATGAATTGACCCCCCCAGCATCTCATGTGCAGAAGTGACGCTCTGGTGAGCACACTCTCTCTCCCTGTCTTATGTTAATTAAAAAAAAATTTAATGTGGTTTTTTTTCAGACATTATTTAGCATTCTGTCTGTATTTTCCTGTCTGTATTTTAGGACTGATCAAGTAATAAGCAAGCATATTGTGGATAATAGAAACTGCTGTACTTACTCACTGCTGGAGGGAAATTATAAATTTGGAAAGGGGAAAGGCTAGAATAACATTCAGTGGTGCTGCAATGGAATCAAGACTGAGGAAGAATTGACTTCAAACTAACTGGCAGAATTAAGAGGTAAAACAGACTGACTAGAGAATAATCTACAATTTCTAGCTCTACTAACAGATATCCTCTGGAATAAACTAGCTCTCCTTGGAAAGATGAGTGAGTCCAGAGTGAGGTTGTAAATATTTAGTGCAAGAAAGAAAGCGCATTCAAAGGCCAGCCTGAAGGAGTGTGGCTGGTCCAAATGCAAGACAATCTATCAAAAAAAAAAAAACCTCCAATGAATAAAAGAAAACATAAGTTCATACTGAAAGACACAGGCACAGTCTGAGGAGAAGGAAACTCCTGCAGAATATGAAGTAGTGAAGGAGAAAAATCACCATCTGGCAACATTTTTAGTCCTAACTGAGAGCCAAGCTCTAAGTGAAAGTTTGCGAGTGGAAGTTTAATGAATAACAAGGTAGCTGCCTAGTTGAAGATACTTGCTACAAAAGAAAAATAGTAATATTACAGTGGAGAAATCTTGAAGATAAAAACTAACGTCCCAGTTAATGGGATAAATGGACATCATGTCCTTTTTGAGGACACCACATTACTTCTGAAGTATTCCTGCCAGAAAGGCATAACCTGATTCTAACCATGAAGTAACAGCAGACAGACTCATATTAACAGCGCTCTTAATTAAAACGCCTGGCGAAGAATAAGTTACTGTTTTGCTGGTCAGCCCTGACTATTCTGTGTTACCACCAGGTCTTCACCTGGACTTGCTTCAGACAGGAGAGCAGACGGAGAGGAAGACACCACAGCACCAAGGCTCCCTCCGATAAGGCTTGAACCTGGATCGCGTGTGTGACAGGGCAGGTACACTAAGTGAGCTTGAAGGCTCAAACTATTCTAGGCTAAAGGATATTAAAAAGACAATACAGATGAATGCAAGATGAGGTGTGAGATTTATTTTCTATCGATATTAAAAACATTACTGAAATCTAAATGAGGGCTGCAGACAGTTACATGATGCCAGAGTAGCTTCGTGATTTTGATCACTGCACTGTGGTTAGAAGAAAATGCTCCTGCTTTTAAAAAATAGTTACTGGGGGTCGGGCGGTAGCACAGCGGGCTAAGCGCAGGTGGCACAAAGCCCAAGGACCCACATAAGGATCCCGGTTTGAGCCCCCGGCTCCCCACCTGCAGGGGAGTCGCTTCACAGGCGGTGAAGCAGGTCTGCAGGTGTCTATCTTACTCTCCCCCTCTCTGTCTTCCCCTCCTCTCTCCATTTCTCTCTGTCCTATCCAATGACGACGACATCAATGACAACAATAATAATTACAGCAAGGGCAACAAAAGGGAAAATAAATACTTTTAAAAAAGAGAACACAGTTACTAAAAAGTAGAAGGCACCATGAGGTTTCATTTATTCTCAAAATGTTCAGGAAAAAGGCTATGAATGTGTGTGGAAAGTCAGCAAATATGGTTAACATGACACATAGAAAACTAGATAAAATATACAAAATTATCATTCTTGAAGCTTACACAAATCTAAAGTCATTAAATAAAATTTAAAAAGAGTAAGAGATAATGCCCATTTACATATGCATAGTATGTGGGTGAAAGGAACAGTGGGAAAGCCATGGCAGTCAGGGAGGCAGGCAGTGTTGGATTCCCAAGCTTAAGTGCAACCCCTGGCAATGCGGGTGCCAAAGTGAAGCTCCGGTTCACTTTCTTTCTCATTAACAGATGTTAATAATGTTAATGTTTCTCATTAACCTAGAACAATGGCATAAGGAGCCTGGTTCCAGCCCCTAGCTCCCCACCTGTAGGGGAGTCGCTTCACAAGCGGTGAAGCAGGTCTGCAGGTGTCTTGTCTCTCTTTCTCTTTCTCTCCCCGTCTTCCCCTCCTCTCTGCATTTCTCTCTGCCCTATCCAACAACGATGACATCAATAACAACAACAACAACAACAACAACAAGGGCAACAAAGGGGAATAAGTAAATATTTTTTAAAAATAAATTAACCTAGAACAAAAGCGGCTAAGGAAAACGTTTCCTTTATGGGGGGGGGTCCTACAGTAGAGGTGAAGACCTGAGTTCTTCTAGTCTCAGCTCTTATAGTTATGCTCGCCTGGGGTTGGGAGGCAGGTGGGAGATCACACCGATGGCTCTCAAGTTTCATCTGTCCAGTGAGGGTCACAGCTAGCCTACTTTTCTCATAAATACTTTGAAACATGGTGATAGTTGGGGGAAAGCATAAAACACCACACATATAAAGTGTCTCACTTTTAAACAAATATTTGAAAAAAACATACTGCAGACCTTTTTTTTTTTCCCCTCAGTCTTAGCCAACACCTGCGACAAAAACTAGACATTTGTTCTATCAGATATTTTGGTTAGTACGAATTTTAATTCATTCAGCGTGTGATGGGGGAGAAAAGTAAATATTTTTAATTTTACGAACTTTATCCACACACCTCAAACATTTCCATAAACTCAAATAATGTTTTAACATAAAACTTTATAGTATCAAGACATAACTAAAGGGATAAACTAGAAATGAATTAACCGTTAAGGCTTAATAGACATATATGACATATTATTATTTATTATATGTATTCCTGGAGATACAAATTTTGTGACCCAGCACACAAAACCTTCATAACATTCCTAAAACCTTTCACTAAAGCACATCATCCAGACTGTTACATTCTTCAGTCGCTAGCTACTTATGAATGCTGAGAACTCTCATCACTTCAAAAATCAGTGTTTATAAAAAGCAACCAAAATTTTCACATACTTAAATCAAGAAGATTTGTTTTGAAAAATAATCTTTTCTTCTGAATCCAAAAATTCTGGTAACCAATTCACAAATTTTTAAAAGAACTTTTCTCATGAAAACTGTATCTCACTGACAAAAGGAAACATCCTTTTTAAACCTGTATAAAAAATAGTTATAACAATACCAAGTGGAGATTTTTTTTTTTAAATACAATCAACCATTTCATATGAAATGCTCAACTTATTTTCCCAGTGATAAAAAAAATAAGATCATGCTTGTGTTTAAATTAAGTCTGCTTGCTCAAACTTTATTTTGAAGAGCAGATGAGCAATCCGGTAAATGCTGAATTCATAGAGAGGCAACGTGCTGAGAATGATGGGCCAGGCAGAGCTGAGTCTGGAGGCAAGTGCTGCAACCAAGCCAGTTTGCAGCGAGAAGCAACCCAAGAGTCAGCCATGCCTGCCCAGACTCACCAACTCTGCCACAAGCATGCTGGGTGCACAGCTGATGAAAGAAGAGTTTATAGGCACATAAGCTCCAAGAGGGCGTGTTTTTTGCTTCTCTTGTTTACAACTGTAGCCCAGCAGATGACAAAATGCCTGGCACATGATTAAGCACTAAGTACTGGCTAAATGAATGGAAAACTGAAATCCTGGGCCTTTTAAGTCTAGGTATTAAGTCGCAGAATTATTTCTTTTAAATCTGGCATATATCAGCCTAATATGCATAACTGTGTCTTAAAAATGAGCAAATAATATATAGTTTCCAATCTGATTAGATAGAGCAATGTCAACATTCCTACATTACATTTACACCCCCTCCCTTGAGTTTAAAATATGGTCATATAAGAAACTCTTGTAATGCAAAATTAGAAAAATGAAATTAATGCATAAAATAAGAACCAGAGAGAGAAAATGCATCATTTCTATCATCAAACTTAAGTAAGATTAACTCAGCTAAGACATCAAACCATAGAAACATTTCTCATCAGCATTTATCTCACAGTACAGCTACCATAATCTGTTCCTCTGTAACTAGAAAATCTACAATTTGATCTACTTCTCCATTCTTACAGTATATCTGCCAATTTGTCATCTTATAGTTTGAAGAACTTCCTCAAAATATAAGATGTATCTTGTTCCCAGGCATCAAATACAATAATTTGCCACTGGCATGTAAGATTCTTTTAGGAAAAATGCAGTCAATTTGGGTGAAGCCAAAAGCAAGTAAAAGCAACAAGACTTGTGCTCACTATCATGCATACATAGTACTTTCTCTCACTGAACATATTTTTAATGATGATACAGTCAACTCACTCCCTACACGTCCTCATATATGTGACAACTTCATTCTGCTTCCCGAGCACTGCCCAGATAACCAAAACATCATTTTCATTACTAACTTAAACCTAATATTTTCCAAAGGGCCTGCCTTATGTGGGTTATAATCATCTTACTATGCTTCTTGTGTCCATGCTGCTGGAAAAGCAGTCTGTACAAGCAGGAGTAGAGGCACAATCCTGAGAGAGAGGAGTAGAGAGAGATGTTGAGAAAACATAACCAGATACAAGGGAGCTCTGCAGCAGTTCAGGAGCTCAGCAAGTGCTCAAGGTCAAGGTTGATTACATTCTGTCACATTCTGTCACACCATTATAAGGTAGAAGTTGTCCACCAGCAGCAAAACTGGCCCTAGAAAGAGCTTTCTGGAATTCCATGCAGAAGCCAACTCTATCCCTTCTAAAGAAGGAGCATGTGTTTATAAAACACAACTATTCTCAGGAGATTAAGGAACAGATAGATGTTCCCTAACTGCCAAAACTGAGAAATACTGTAACACATTCAATGCCACTATAAAAGAAAATAGTTGACATGTAGACATATGTATTTACACCTATCTCCATCTTTCCAAAAAACTCCTCTATTTAATCTTAAATGATTCAGACCATAATTTCATTATTACCAACTTCTTTATCATGAAAAAAATCTTTAAGAAAAAAATTTAGTTAACAACAACAACAAAAAAAACCACGACTGATTTCAATTATCCCAGTACTCTTTTTAAAAAATGTTGGCAAATTTTTATCGAATGTTGATTTAAAGTGAACAAAAAAAAAAAAATGATTTGAAAATAGAGCATAACTACTATATAAAACTCAGAATGGATTTAACCTAGCTGGGATCTTCGTTAGAATCCCTCCTTCACTTTGCTCCCTCTCACAGAAATAAATTAAAAATTTTTTATAAATTCTTTTACTATTATTACTGCCGGATAGAAACAAGAGCAATTGAGATGGGAGGGGGAGATAGATAAGGAGACAGAGAGACACCTACAACCCTGCTTCACCACTCGTGAAGCTTTCCCCCGGCAGGTGAGGGGACCAAGGGCTTGAACCTGGGTTCTTATGCACTGTAACATGAGCGCTTAACCAGGTGTGCCACCACCTGGCCCCCAGAAATTACAAATGATAAACAAGATTTTGATTTGAACACTTCCATCTAGTGGCCCCGAAGGTGACTCAAGGGGAAGAGTGATGGATCCTAAGGCATGAGGCCCATAGTGGATCCCCAGCACTGCTGTCTGGCGTTGTTGCTTTCTCTCATTAATATGATCTTTAGGCAGACAATGCTCCCATCTCATACTCTGCACTCCTACAGTGCCACAAAATGACATTCAAAAGAATGCTTTTTACATACTGTCCTGCAAGAAATTAATTTGTCTTTAGTCAAAGACTCTTCCAACAACCACTCACTTATTTCATAAAAACAAATGTCCAGAAATATTAGCTACCCTGCTCCAGATTATTCAGCTACCAAATAGATTACCCATCCATTAATTTAAGTAAGATCACTAAACATATACTATGCAGTAGAAGTTCTGTGTGAGGTACAAAAGTCATGCAGCAAAGCTACAATGTGACTCCTCACAGGGCTTATAGTCTGGCAAAGACTAAGGCTAAGTGCTTAAAATTGTTGTGATTACTAGAAAGGAAACTACAGAGTGGCTGAAGAGGAAATGTAGTCAGTGATTCTCAATGAAGGTCAATTTCGCCCCCAAAGAACATTTAGTAATGTCCAGAGACATTCATCGTTAGTTACAACAGCGGCATCTTCGGGGAAGAAGCCTGAGATGCTCTAGGAAACAGGCAGCTACCCAGCCCAACAGCACTAAGGATGAGAACCCCCTGGTCTGAGAAACAGGGCAAAGGGGGCTGGGGGGTGGGCGCAAGGGAGGGTCTGAAGTGAAAGCTTCCTGTCTGGCAAGAGCACCGAGTACAGTCTGCTAAACCTTTAAGGGATTTTCACAGGGAGGAGACAAACAAAAAGATAGCCTGATTGATACAACAGCCAAAATCCCCACTGGAAAGATAAAACAGAAAAGAAAAGGGGTCGGCTAGATAGAGTGGATCCAGGCTAGATAAAAAAATTTTTAAATGTCCCTTCAGAGATTCCCTTCCCTGAGTCATACAGGGAGAAACAAACAAACTGAAAACAAACTCCATGTTCTCATTGTTCCCTCTACCCTTAGTTGGTACAGATACTGGAGAAATATCTGAAGCCCTATAGGGAGGTCAATTCACAACTGGACTACAAACTGGAACTAGAGTGGAATGTAGACATTTCACTCGCGACATCAAAGACAACGCACGCAACAGGAAAATGTACTGGGTGCTAAAGTGACCTAGAAAGTCTGTATCTTGAAACAGGTTAAAGAGTAAGCTATCTAGCAAAAAGAATCCTAAAGAAAAAAAATTAAGGCCCCTGGCGCTATCGCAGCAGGTTAAGTGCACACGGTGCGAAGCACAAGGACCAGCTCAAGGATCCGGGTTTGAGCTCCTGGCTCCCCACCTGCGGGGGAGTCGCCTCACAAGCAGATAGGTCTGCAGGTGTCTTTCTCTCCCCCCCCTCTCGATTTTTCTCTGTCCCATCCAACAACAACAATGACAGCAGTAGCAACAATAATGACAACAAAGATAAACAAGGGTAACAAAAGGGGGAAAAAATGGCCTCCAGGAGCAGTGAATTCCACCAAGGCCCAGCAATAACCCTGGAGGCAAAAAAAAAAGGATGTCATCCTTCCCCACTCCCTCTTCAGGAACAGACTGATAAGCACAGTGGTCTTCAAATTTCTGTTCTGGTAAACTCTATACAAAACTACTAACCATGTGTGACTCTACTCTGCATGAAATGTGGCTTCTCTACATTAAGAAATGTATGTGTAAAATAAAAATAAAATTAAAAAGCCATCAAAAACTTAGGTATTTTGATTTTTTTAAAAAAATGCTAAAAAAATGGGTAGTACGAAAGCCCTCAACTTATAAACCACAAAATTAAATTGCATTTTCCCATTTCGTGTCATGCCTACATATCTGGTCCTAGATCTACCCAGTAGGTCTGTTCAGAATAGCAAGAGAAACACATGGGGGGCGGGACAAAAATAACTAGGAGTGCAACTCACTATCAATGACCATTGTTATCTGTGTTCAGGATTTGTTAGCTTTCTGACGCATGCATGACAACAGTAAACCTGCACCTCTCTTTTGTTTAAGCACACTCACTGCAGAACAGCTATTCCATATATTATTTGAAAGAATTCCTATACTGTGAAGGTGTTCCCTTCAGTTTAGTTACAATTTTCTAAAGGGAAGTGTCGTGCACTGCCAATCTCCTTCACCTCTTTCCAAAACCAAACACGGGAGCACAAGTACCCCAACACTGCAGCAGACTCTGGAGAAAGGCTGCGTCCCAGCGATCACCCACAGTCCCGCAGACTGACCAAGCTGAGGCTGCACCAAGGGAAGAGTAAGCGGCCCACCTTACAGCAGAGACTGTAGTAAAACCTTGGGGTGACAATTCTCCCGGGACTAACTGCTCGGGTGAAATATCCACAATTAGGGAGTCATATTCCAAAATGGAGGGGGGGACCCTTGCCTTTACAGTAAACATATTCATGGGATTAACCTCTCAGCAAAATGTCATCGAACTAGAGCGTGTGGTTTGCCACAGTGAGCGATTCCTGAGCTAAGAACTTGTGGTTCTGCCACAGTGAGCGCTTACAGCGATTCCTGAACTTCAGTCTTATTGAACTCCGTATTTAAAAGGGATTTTTCACATAAATCAGATCTTCTGACAGTGACTTTGAACATAGGGTGGGCAGGTCACCGTATTCCAAGGGGCAGACAGACCCACCTTAACTCCTACATATCCTATACAAGGTCAGGGACTGTCAGACTAAAATTCACCCAAGGCCTGCAAATTAAAAAGATTCTTAACCTCAAAACTCTGGCACATGGGGCCCAGAAGGACGTGCGATGGATAAAGCACTGGACTCTCAAGCACGAGGCCCTGAGCTCAATTCCTGGCATCCTACGTGAAGCCCTGATGTCCTCTTCCTCCCCCCCCCTCCCTCCCTCACCCCCCCTCTTTTTAAAGCCTCTGCCGCATTCCTATTTCCAAGCTAACCTGTTGGAAGGATCTTGAAAAAGCCTGAGAATTAGCAAGCCATTAAAGCCAAACATTGTATATATTTTTTTAATATTTTATTTATTTTATTTTTGAGAGAGATGCAGATAGAGACACAGAAACACCAGAACACTGCTCAGCTCTGGCTTATGGTGGTGTGGGGGACTGAACCTGGGACTTTGGAGCCTCAGACATGAGAGTCTGTTTGTAAACTGTTATGGTATCTCCCCCACCCCAAACATTGTATAACTTAAACATTTCAAGTGAAGCAAAAGAAAAATTGATGAAAGTATTAACTCATGCCTATAGCTCAGTGCTGGTGTCCTACAAAGCAATGGGAATTACTTGAAAAGCCAATGCTTTCCTGACATATATTTGGCATAGAAAGTTTTGATGGGTTCACTCAGGATAATGCTATGAAGTCATAGGTTCAATCCCCAACACCACCATAAGCCAGAGCTGAGCAGTGGTCTGGCGTCTGTCTACCTATCTCCTTCCCTCTCTCATATTAAAGTAAATAAATATTTTTAGAAAAGACAGATTCAGTGTGAGTAAACATCCTAGAACATTTTCTCCCAAGCCTGTAACTCGGATTCCTTCATTTCTGTACTTCACGGCACATGACTTTCCCCATTTAATTCTGAGAAACAAGGAGAGAGTGCAACAACAAATGATTTAATGGAAAAAATTCCTCACTGGACTGTATGCTTATTTGCAACAGCAAAAACTTTACTACAGCAGCAAGGGTTGTAAACATTTATACAAACTATCCAAAATTAAAAAAAAAAAATCTAACCAAGTTATGGTTTTGTTTAAACAAACACAAGTTTATTTTCCTGAATCTCTGAATGTATTCCCTCCCTCAATTCTGAATCTGAACTAGTATTTTTTTAGGTGATCTCACTTTCCAACATAAAAGTTTGAACATCTTAGTAAATAAAGGGGGCGGGGGAGGGGGGTTAAGATACTTAAGGTCTCCGGAATCAACTGGTGGTAAACAAAAGTGCTACCTTCACTGCTATGGAAATACCACAGCGAATCTCAAGCACCTAGCTACCTACTGGAGTGACAGTGAGGGCTCAGCGGGGAGGGCACACGTTGGGAAGCCCATCCCTTGGCGGGGATAAAGTAACTAGTGAAAACGGAAATGGCTGGGTTTTTTTTTTTTTTTTTAAACTAAAAAAAAAAAAAGTGTAGCAAGGAAAAAGGCTACTATAAAGCTGACTGTGGTGAGACTAGTAACTCAATGAAACATAAAGAATCATTGATTCTGGCCATGCTGTGGGGGCGGGACCCCATCTTACAGGTTTGCCCCAGATAATCAGCTGTGAATTTATAAACAAAACCAGAGCAGCGGCCTGCAGGCCAACTGGTCCAGATGAAGGCCAGTGGGAGGGGGAAGAAAAGGAAAATCCAGTACTCAAAAAAAAAAAAAGAAAGAAAGAAAGAGAAGAAAGAACGAAAATGCTTTACGTAAGAGCTGCTTTCACCAAACACTTCGGGGCCGGCTGCCTGCTCCAATAAGCAGAGTCCAAAGCACACGACATGTTATCGAACTTAGAGCCTCGCCTCTCTGCTTAACTCCCCCCCCAAAAAAAAAAAACAAAAACAAAAACAGGGAGGTCAGAAAGAGAAAGACAAAAGACAAGAGGAGATTATTATTTAAAAAAAAAAAAAAAAAAGCTTTTCAAAAAAAAAAAAAAGCCCTCTCTGGAGTAAGCAGCCCACCACTACACCAGGGACACTTAATTTTTTTTTTAAGAGGGAAGATGTTTGCCAATCGAACCTATTGGCACTTCTGCGAGCACTTCCACGTCTAAAGGTCACCCCCCCCAAAAAAAAAAAAAATGGGGGAGGGAAATCACATAAATAAATCAAGAAATAAACAGTTCTTCCCCTGAGACTGTACAACAAGGCTTAGGGCCATTCTATTCTGCTGGTGGGGTGGGTGGGTTAGAGAGACAGAGGCAGAGACAGAGATGAAGCGCTCTCTCTCATGAAACAAATAACCTAATTCCTCTAAAAGGAAGTTTACCCTCTTCACCTCTTGCAACTGAAGCAGCAACCCTCCCCCCCCCCACAATAAAATTTTTTTAAAAATCAGAGAAATGGTGAGAGACTCGGGGTGCCCTGGCCTGCCGCGGGGTGAGCCCCACGCCCCCCCCCCCTTGTCTCTGTCTGTCTCTGTCTCTGTCTCTCTCCCCCCCCCCGTTCTTTCTGTCCCGGGATGAGAATTTGTTGGGGTTTTTTTGGGGGGAGGGGGAGGGATGAGCAGCAGATGGGCCCCCCGCCCGCAGACCCCCGGCACCCACCGCAGCACCCCGGAAGCCCCCCCGCAAACACACACACACCGGGAAGGTCTGCGGGCCGGCGGGGGGGGACAGGAGCGGGGTGTGGGAACCCCGAGAACCTCCCCGCCAGCCGCGGGGAAGGAGGGAAGGAGGGAGAGAGGGGAGGGAGGAGAGGAGAGGAGGAGAGGAGGGCGGGAGAGAGGTGGGCGGGCCGGAGAGACCCGATGTGTGTGCGGTGGCGGGAGGGACGGGAGGGGGGGGGAGAAGGGGGACACACAGACACACACAGACACGACTCCCGGGCGGGGACCCCACCCCGCCGCCCCCTCCCCCCCCCAGGCTCCGGGGAGACGCCCCTCCCCCCGGAAGCGCACCCGCACCCCAAGGTGGGCCCGTCCCCGCGCCCGTCCCCGCGCCCGTCCCCGCACCCACCCCCGCGCCCACCCCGCACCCGCCCCCGCGCCCTCCGCAGCCCCCCGCGCGGCGGGGCGGCGACACCAACCTCGCTGTTGAAGGTCTTCACGGCCTCCATGTTGGCGGCGCGGCGGCGGCGGAAGAGGCGGCGGCGGCGGAGGGCGCGGGGTGGGGAGAGCGATCGGGGGCGGCGGGGGAGGAGGAGGAGCAGGAGCAGGGGCGCCCCGGCGGGCACGGGCGCGGCCGGGCTCCCTCAGGGCCGGCGGGGCCCCGGCATGGCCGCGAGGGCGGAGCGGGCGGGCGGCCGGAGCGGGCGGGCCGCGGGCGGGGAGGGGCCACGCCGACCGCCCGGCTCGCTGTCTCCGGACTCCGCGGTCGTCCGCCCCGGACTCGGGCTTCTCTTTCTTTCTTTCTTTCTCTCTCTCTCTCTCTCTCTCCCCCGTCTCCGCCACCCCGCTCCCTGGACCGGCGCCGGTTTCACCTCCCCCGCCCGCCGCTCGGGCCGCAGGATCCCGCCGCGCGCGGCGGAGACGGACGAGGAAGCGCCGGCAGCGGCGGCTGCGGCATCCAATATGGCGGCCGCGAGTCGGGCCGCGCAGCTCGCAGCTCGGCGCCGCCGACCAGCGCGCCCCCTGGCGACGCGACCGCGCGCGGGCCCCGGGCGGGCACCAGCGAGCGTGAGCGCGCATGCGCGGGCACCAGCCAGCGTGAGCGCGCGTGCGCGGGTCCCGGGCGGGCGCGGGCACCAGCGAGTGCGAGCGTGAGCGCGCGCGCGCGGGCCAGAGCGTCGCCGCGTCGAGGCGGCGGCCGCCGGCGGGGCTCCGAGACACCCCCCCGCCCCTCCACCCTCACCCCTTCTCGGCGCCGGGGCCCTGCGGGCGCGAGCGCCGGCCTCCCCCGCCCCCTCCCGGCGGCCGCTGCGGAGACCTCGGGAAAGCCCGGCTGTCCCCACCAGGCGGCCCCGGGAGCCATCGCTGCGCCCGCCGTCCCTGCGGGCTCCCGGCTGCGGGGCTTTGCAACAACTTTGTGCCGGGCGAGGCCTGCGGGCTTAGCGGCAGCCCGGGGGAAAGTTAGACACGCGTTGATCTCGCCACCCACCCAGGCCTTTTGAACTGCCTCGCAAAGGCGGCGGGGGGGAGGCATGAGAAACAAAAGCAGGGGACCCCGGAAGCACGCGTGCAGCCAGCCTGCAGCTCGGTGCGGGAAATGCCCGCGGTGGGTGAATCCCGGGGGTGAGGTGGGGGGGGACACACAGTGCGTGCACGGGCCTGGGCGGCGGGAGCCCGGGGCGCCCCAGATCTGCAGTGCACCCATCTCTCTTCCAGGAGAGAGGAAGGCCGGAGGGGGTTTGCTCTAGGTTGTTTGCAGAGAAAGGGTGCAGGCGACAGCTCCTCTAGAGGAAATAGAAGGTGCCGCATAGCAAAATGCCTTTCTGTCCGGCTTCGGGTAGGGTAAACGGTTCCCTATGGAGGCGGGACAAACGTTGGCTTTCAAAATGGTTTGAGTGTATCGAAGAAGCCACCCCACCGCACCCAAGACTGCAGCCTTCTTGCCCCCAGGCAGTTCGCAGCCTGTCGCCTCTCCCAAGTTGGCTCGGAGAGAAGGAAGGAAAGGAAATGATGGCAGGATTTGACCCTAGGGAGTCAAGAGTCAAAAAAAAAAAAAGTCCAAAAGAAAACTTGTGCAAGTCAGGCTCTTCTTAGGGTTTTGAACTCTGCTTGGTTTTAAGTAAATATTAGAGGTCTGTTCACTCAACAAGGTAAAAAAGATCCCAGTTTCAATCCCCAATACCACCATAAGCCAGAGTTTAGCAGTACTCTGATAATTAAAAATAATAATAATGAAACTGGGTGAATTTATAAAATTACAAAAAGAAAGAAAGAGAGTCAGGCGGTAGCGCTGTGGGTTAAGCGCAGGTGGCGCAAAGTGCAAAGGACCCGCGGAAGGATCCCGGTTCGAGCCCCCGGTTCCCCCCACCTGCAAGAGAGTCGCTTCACAGACGGTGAAGCAGGTGCAGGTGCCTGTCTTTCTCTCCCCCTCTCTGTCTTCTCCTCCTCTCTCCATTTCTCTCTGTCCTATCCAACAATACGGACATCAATAACAACAATAATAACTACAACAATAAAAAAAGGCAACAAAAGGGAATTAATAAATTTTTAAAAAAAGAAAGAAAGAAGGAAAGATCTCATTGGTGGAAGTTTTGAGTCTTACTCAGAACCTCATGCTGCCAGGTGAAAGAGTGGCCGCTGCCACAGCGCCAACGCTGCCTGCAATGCACTGGGGCCTGGCTCTGAAAATGGGTCGGGCGCCTGGCAAAGCAGCTCACTGTCCAAGTGAGCTTTTCCGCCAGCCCCTAAGATCCTTTCTATGCTTCTTCATCAGTGAGGTGCTGTCACTCACTTTCTTTTCACAGTTGATTCCTCACCCTTCTTAGGTCCCACTCAGTCTGCCCTGCTGCCAGCAGCCCCTTCCAAAATCACATGACCCTCTTAGTTTCCCTTACTCCAGATCCTGGCATTTAGTATTCACCCCTCTGGTCTGGGGGGGGGGGGGGGTTTGCTTATTCAGACATTTATTAATGAATGTTGACTGGATCACATAGACCCCAGAGATTAGACTGCTAAACAAGCCAAAGGATAACAGTGGTTCACCTGTTCTGTGACTTGACTTTAATAAAATGTCCACATCCAGAAAGAGAGCAGAGGGCATACTTTGTACAAGGGAAAGAAAAGAAAAAGGGTGGGGGTAGATAGCATAATGGTTATGCAAAGAGATTTTCATGCTGAGGCTCTAAAATCCCAGGTTCAATCCCCATAAACCTGAGCTGAGCAGTGCTCGGGTAAATGAATAGAAACAAAAAGCAAATAAGGGGCCAGGTGGTGGTGCACCTAGTTAATAGCGTGTAATAACGGGGTTCTAGCCCTTGGTCCCCATCTGCAAGGGAAAAGCTTTGCGAGAGGTGAAGGAGGGCTCCAAGTGTCTGTTTGTCTCTTGCCCTCCCGACCTCCATTCTCCCCTCAATTTCTTTCTTTCTTTTTTTTTTTTAACCAGTGCACTGATCACCTCTGGTTTATAGTAATGTGGGGGGTTGAACCTAGGACTTCAAAGCCTCAGGCATGAGAATTTATTTGCATAACCATTATGTTATCTACCCCCCACCATATATATAATTTACTTATTTTATATGAGAGAAAGAGAAACCAGAATACTGCTCAGCTTTGGCTTGTGGTAGTGCTGAGAATAGAACCTGGAACCTCAGAGCCTTAGCCTTAGTACTGAATCTGATCAGTACTTCACAGTAGGACAATATTTCCAGTCTTTCCCTGCTCCCAGCTCTACTGAGATTTGATTAAAGAATAAAGATTGTATCTGCTTATAGTATGCAACATGTCCTTTGGATGTGCAGATACATTGTGAAAGGGTTCCCACAATCAAGCTAACCAACACAGTTACCTCACATAGTTACTCTATTTTCTATTTTCTGTGTGTGTGTGTGTGTGTGTGTGTGTGTGTGTGTGTGTGTGTGTGTGTGTGTGTGTGTTTGTGTGTATGGCCAGAACCTTTGACAGTTGAGCTCTCAGCAAAAGTCAAGCATGTTTGACCCTATTCACTGTAGACTTCATGTCTCCAGAATTGATCATCTTCTGGCAGAGTTTATATCCTTTGACCAATTTCTCTCCTCTACCCTGTGCCTCATCCTCACATAAACACATCCAGCTGCTACTGTTGGTTCAACTTCTTTCTTTTCCTTTGCAGATTCCATACAACAATAAGATTGAGCAATGCTGGCCTTTTTGCATCCGGCTAGTTTCATTTTGAATAGTGTCCTACAGTGTCACCCATGCTGTTACATGGCAGGATTTTCTTTCTCATGGCTAAATAATATTCCTTTGAATGTGTGTATATATGTATATAGAAACAAGTTTAAATGAATGGATAAAAGGTAGATATCTATAGATATAAAGGATACCTCAGGTTTTCCTTCTTTTTCCTTAATTTTTTATTAGTGGTTTCATATTGATTTACAGGACTGTGAGATAATAGGGGTATAATTCCATACAGTCCCCACCAACAGAGTTTCATGTCCCATCCCCTCCACTGGAAAATTCTATTGTTTACCCCTCTGGGAGTATGGACAAAAACTTTTGGGGGGTACAGAAGGTGGGAGTTCTAGCTTCTGTAAATGCTTTTCTTTTGGACGTGGACATTAGCAGGGTAATCCATACCCCCAACCTGTGAGGAAGCATTGATGGGGTCTTCTGCCCAGGAAAGTAAAATGGAGTCACAGTAGCACCTGCAACTTGGTGTCTGAAATGCAGTAAGATGGAAAACAGGACGAAATATTTAGTGAGCAGGAACCATAAAGTGGGAATAGAGCCAATGAAAGTAGGGACCTTAGGGTGAAGGGAAGTCTATTTTGGGAATGTCTATTTTAGAAATGTTCCTAGGAATTTATGTCTAATAAGCTTTGCTTAAGCTTAACATGGGGGTGGGCTAGAAATATTGTCTGGGAAGGGGCCAGGTAGTGGTGCATCTGGTTAAGTGCACATATTACAGTGCACAAGGACCCGGGTTCAAGCCCCTGACCCCCACCTGTAGGGGGAAGGCTTCATGAGTGGTGAAGCAGGGCTACCGGTGTTTGTCTGTCTCCCTCTCTTTCTCCCCTCCTTTCTCAATTTCTCTCTGTCTCTATCCAATAATAAATAAATAAAATTTTAAAAAAAGAAATATTGTCTGGGAAGATAGTGTCAGACTTGGGAGTAGAATTAGGAAATAGGGATAGGGCAGAGAGTTGCTCGCAAACTTGAAGAAATTATATAAATGGGGGGGTAGATAGCATAATGGTTATACAAGGAAACTTTCATGCCTGAGGCTCCAAAGACCCAGGTTCAATTCTCCTCACCACCATAAGCCAGAGCTGAGCAGTGCTTTGGTTAGAAAATGTGTGTGTGTGTGTGTGTGTGTGTGTGTGTGTGTGTGTGCAATTAACTGTTTGCCACAATGATCTAACTCAGGGTCCATGTCTATTCATATACAGCACAGGAGTCTGTGTAACCTCCGAGTCCCTGTCAGTCTGAGCTCACAGTCCATGGTCACAGCTGGGAACATTCTAGGCTGCACTCATTTCAGGACCCGTCTTCCTCAAGTGGCAGAGTAGGATGACCCAACCTCTCTTCAGAGAATGGGGTAGTCCCTACTATTGCTAATTCATAGTGAGGGAATGGTCCTGAAGAAGCCTACAAAAGGGCTTATGATGACAGTCTCTATGGGTGTGACCCGTGATGGTAGAGAGGAGGATTTTATTTTTAATTTCTTTATTGGGGCATTAATGTTTTACATTTGACAGTAAATACAATAGTTTGTACATGCATAACATTTCTCAGGTTTCTACATAACAGTAGAACCCCCACTAGGTCCTCTGTCATCCTTCTTGGACCTGTATTCTTCCCCCCCCCCACACACACACACACACCCCAGAGTCTTTTACTTTGGTGCAATACACCAATTCCAGTTCAGGTTCTACTTGTGTTTTCTCTTTTGATGTTGATTTTCAACTTCTGCCTGAGAGTGAGATCAAGAGAGGGATTTATTAGAGGTCTAGGCCCACATTATCGATGTGGGAATCTAAAGATTTCTCGTCTAGGACCCTGGGTGATGGGGTGGCCTGACAGTGGCTAAAGAGGTCGTCACTAAGTGAGCTGATCTCTTGTCTTTCTCCAGCTTTTTCTGTCCATTCTTTATCTGAGGAGCTTTGTCTTTCTCGCAGCACTGAGTGTTGTTTGTTGCATCCGAATGGGTGTGAGGTTTATGAAATCTGGCCTCAAGTCAGAGAGGAAATAGAGCTAGGATTTTAGTGGGGTCTTGATCAGCCTCTAGTTTCTCTGCATTTACTTGTCTGATGATCCTAATAAAGGTTGTCATAAGGACAGTAATTGCCCTTTACTTGATATATATTTGTTGCCAGTTTAACTCTTGGCCAGTTGTATAGTGTTTCTTTGAAAGCTTATCAAGGGGTAACAATAATGCTGATACTCTGTCAGAAGAGATTAAAGAATATGGGAGAATATTTTTACTTCCTTCTGTATAGTTAATTCTAGATAGAATGATCGAGGGAAGTGGAGTAGGAGAGGAGGGTGTCTAGGCTTAAGTAATAAATACATGATTAGAGAATTTATGATGCCTTCTTAGGCCGTTCCGTAGAATGCCAGGCTTATTAAGTCTAAGGCTAATCACAGAGGGCTATTAAGCACTTTTACTTTGAGGCAATTGCCCTTTGTTTATGGACACATGTACACATGTACTTAGGGCCTAGCTTGTATCTAGTCCCTGCAACTGTATTAGAAAACGTGCCATCCGAAATAGAACTAGGTAACCCCATGTACCAGGAAATAGCTCATCAGAGTAAAGGAATTGGGAGGTTGACATATCCGGCTTGGTGTCTCTAGAGACAATCCACTATAACAAGTCAATGGTAGCATAACATGGCGTGGTGGCACTGAGAGTGTTTCTTTAGTTGAGGTCAACAGAGGCAGTATAACAGGGCAAGTCCTCAGAGAGAAGAAACATCAAGAAATAGGAGCAGAGTCCCAGAGGTCCCAGGACTAGGAGAAGTACCAATCTTAAAGAGAGTGGGCTAAACGCACATGGCACGAAGCACGAGGACCGGCTCAAGGATTCCGGTTCCAGCCCCCAGCTCCCCACCTGCAAGGGAATCGCTTCACAGGCCGTGAAGCAGGTCTGCAGGTGTCTATCTTTCTGTCTCTCTCTGTCTTCCTCTCCTCTCTCCATTTCTCTCTGTTCTATCTAACAATGATGACATCAATAACAACAACAATTTTTAAAAAAGGGAGGCAACAAAAGGGAAAATAAATGCAACATAAAAAAAAGAGAGAGAGAGAATGGGAAGTGTTCCCTGTGGTCTTAGTAAGAGTTTAAAATGGAAAGAATTCATTATTATTATAACCAAGTTAGCTGGGAGCTTGCTCTTCTCTCACTTTTTTTTATCCATTCATTTGTCAATGGGCATTTGTATTATTTCCTCATCAAAATTACTATGAATAGTGTTTCTCTTAATATCTTGCAGTGTGGTTATCTCTTCAATATCGTGATTTTAGTTCCTTTGTCTGCATGCCCAAAAGTGAGATTATAGAATACAAGTGTTTTACTAATTATATGGAACTTCTTTTCAATTTCCTGAGGAATTTCCTTAGTACTATATTCCCTAATAGCTGTTGTAATTTACATCCTCTTAGTCCTGAAAAAAGGTTCCCTTTAGGAAGTGGACTCTTTAAAGACGTAATTGAAGGACTGGTTGGTAGCACATCGGGTTAAGCACACCAAGTACAAAGTGCAAGGACCTGCACAAAGATCCTGGTTCAAGGCTCCCGTTCCCCACCTGCAAGGGGGTCGCTTCAGAAGCAGTGAAGCAAGTCTGCAGGTGTCTTTCTCTATCTCCTCCAGCCCTCTCAATTTTTCTCTGTCCTATCCAATACAAAATGGAAAAATGGCCACCAGGAGCAGTGGATTCATAGTGCAGGCACCAAGCCCGCAGCAATAACCCTGAAGGCTAAAAAAAAAAGAAAATAGTTAAAATAAGGACAAGAGTGGCGGGGTTAGTTTAGTGCATAAAGCATCGGACCCATAGCCTCAGGTCTTGAATTTGATCCCCAGTATCATGTGTGCCAATGTGATGTTCTGTTTTTCTCTTCCTCCTCCTTTTTCTCCCATTGATTTTTTTTTTCTAGCCAAAACTTAATCCCCACTCCAAGTCAGCCTAAGCACCTGGCCAGCAAAGAAATTAAATGTTTATGTGTTCATGGTGTGCCATGGGATCATTTTGTCAGCTTTATGTCATGAAAGTGTGAATTTACCATTCTTGGTTAACAGAAACAGTGCTTCCCAGCCCCCACCCAGAAACAAAGAGCAATATACTCTCAAAAAGGAACCCAAATTACCTCCCAAGAAAAGGGAAATGTATTGTTACTTTTTTGGCAGTGTGACTTCAAGAAGCCTTGCCCATGTGTGATTCCACTGCTTCTGTTGCTCTTAAATTCATGTAAAGACAGACAAGAGCGACACAGCACCCCTTCATGTATGGTGCTCCCAGGGGCTTGCTGGGCCCTGAACCTGAGTCTTCTGGAGTGTGGTAAGGTGCACTGTTTCAGGTGAGCTATTCCCCAGTCACATGAGAGCTTTATCAGTAGCATGTGTGAATGCTGTGGACAAGAAACCCCCACAGATTCAGAGAAAAGCACGCCAATGCAGTCCCAGGCACTGACTTTAAAAGCCTTCTAACAAGCTGGGAAGATGGCCTGATGATTATGCAAAAGACTTTCGTGCCTGAGACTCTGAGGTCCTGGGTTCAATCCTGGGTACCACCAGAAGCCAGAGCTGAGAATTACTCTATATTACAACAACAACAACAATAATAATAATAATAAAATAATGCAGCTCAGGAGGTAGCGAAGTAGATAAGGGATTGAACATGAGGACTTGACTTAGATCCCTGGCATATTATGTGTCAGTTTTGCTGTGGTTCTTTCTCCCTAACTTTCATAAATGAATAAGTAAAAATTTTACAGCCTTCTAGCGGAAAATGGAGGCTTTCCTGCTCCAGTGATCTAAGGAGACCTGGGTCAGGTGGCTCTGGAGGGGGGAGATTGCTGCCCTGCACACAGACCAGATTCCCGCTAGAAACTTTATTTCAAAGTTATTTCTTGTCTTCTTATTTCTTGTCTTCAGGGAGCCCAACTATGAAATCATCCTTTTGCCATATATATATTTTTATTAATTTATTCTAATGAGGGAGACAGAGAGAAAGAAAGATGATAGATAGATAGATAGATAGATAGATAGATAGATATACATAGATAGGCAGGTAGACCTACTGACTAAGAGCTTTGCTCAGATGTGTCTCAGAGATGGTGCTGGGGCTTGAACCTGGGGCCTCAGAGTCTCAGGCATGAAAGTCTTTTCACATAACAATTATGTTATCTCCCCAGACCTGCAGGCATCTGTGTTTTAAAGATCTTTTTCAATTTTTTTATTAATGATTTAATAATGATTATCAATATTATGGGATAAGAGAGGTACAGTTCCCACCACCAGAGTTCCATATCCCCTCCCCTCCATTGGAAGCTTCGCTATTCTTTATCCCTCTGGGAGGCTGGACCAAAGATATATTTTTTTAAGTTTTTTTTTTTTAAAAATGTTATTATCTTTATTTATTTATGGGATAGAGACAGTCAGAAATCAAGAGGGAAGGAAGGGGTAGAGTGAGTGAGAGACAGAGAGATACCTGCAGCAATGCTTCACCACTTGTGAAGCTTTCCCCCTGCAGGTGGGGACTGGGGGCTCGAATCTGGGTCCCTGCTCATTGTAACATGTGCGCTCAACCAGGTGCACCACCACCTGGCCCCGTGGACCAAAGGTCTTTATGGTGTGCAGAAGGGGATAAAGTCTGTTATCTGTAATTGCTTCTCCGCTGGACATGGGAGTTGACAGGTTGATCCATACCGCCAGCCTGATCCTATCTTTCCTTCATGGGGTAGAGCTCTGGGGAGGTGGGGTTCCAGGACATACTGGTGAGGTCATCTGCTCAGGGAAGTCAGGTTGACGTCATGGTAGCATCTGCAACTTGGTGGCTGAAAAGCATTAAGATAGAAAGCAGAACGATTTGTCTAATTACCAGCAACCTAAAGGTAAGAATATAGCAGGTGTTTTTTTTTTCTTTAATTTATTTTTATGAGTTACAGATGAGAAAGAAGGACTGGAGCCATGCTCAGTTCTGGCATATAAACATACCAGGGATTGAACCTGGGGCCTCTGAGACCTTAAGCCTACATGTGCTGTGATCTGGACTATCTCCCGAGCTCCAAAGTCATCTGTTGTAGGTTACATGTAATTATGTATCTTTTTATTTTCTTATTTAAGGTATTGAAATGGGGACGTTAGAACCTCAGCCATGAAGGTCTTTTGTAGAACCGTTATTCTAACATCTTGACCCTACAATTTATATATTTTGATTTTTTAAGTGTTTGCTTATTTTTTAAATGATTTTTTTATGAGTGGTGATTAAGAAAATCAGAATATTACTCTCGGGTGCGGGGGCTGGGCAGTAGCACAGTGGGTTAAGCTCTCATGACACAAAGCACAAGGACCGGTGTACGGATCCCAGTTTGAACCCCCAGCTTCCCACCTGAAAGGAAGTTGCTTCGCAAGAGGTGAAGCAGGTCTGCAGGTGTCTTTCTTTCTCTCCCCCTCTCTGTCTTCCCCTCTTTCGATTTCTCTCTATCCTATCCAACAAGAATGACAGCTATAACAACAATAACGATAACAGCCACAACAAGGGCAACAAAATGGGAAAAATAGCCTCTAGGAGCAGTGGATTCGGAGTGCTGGCACTGAGCCCCAGCAATGACCCTGGAGGCAAAGAAACAAACAAACAAACAAAACCATTAACTCTCATAGTTACAATGCTGGGGGCTGGACTAAGGAACCCGGGCTTGCAAATCCTGTGTTCTAACACTGAACCACCTCTGGGTCATGAGAAGTAATTTCTTTTATTTAGATTTTTTTTTTTAGTCTTTATTTATTTATTGGATAGAGACAGCCAGAGACCGAGAGGGAAGGGGATTATAGGAAGAGAGAGAGAGAGACAGAGCCTGCAGCCCTGCTTCACCACTTGCAAAGCTTTCCCCTTGCAGGTAGGGACCTGGGGCTCAAACCCAGGTCCTTGTGTACTGTTACATGTGCTCTCAACCAGGTGTGCCACCACCCGGCCCCGAGAAGTAATTTTTTAAAAGAATTTATTTATTCATGAGAAAGATAGGAGGAGAGAGAGAAAGAACCAGACATCACTCTGGTACATGTGCTGCTGGGGATTGAACTAGGGACCTGATGGTTGGGAATCCAATGAATTATCCATTGTGCCGCCTCCTGGACCACATGAAAAGTAATTTATAAACAACTTTTTCTTTTTCAAAAGGTCTGGGTCAGTAAAATAGCTCACTGTGACAGTGCACCTGCTCTGCTGTACACACACCCCAGCTTTGAAACTCGCCCCACTAGACTAGAGAAAACTTTTGTGTTGTGGTATCTTTCCCTCTCTGTCTCTCTTTGAAAAAGTCAGCCCAGAATGGAGAATCCCCGGCAACAACAACAAAACAATGTAAACAAATAAGAGTATCTTCAACAATTTGTTTGGCTTCGTATGTTAACTCTCTTTTCAGTCACCAGGTTCCAGATGCCACCAGGATGCCGGCCAGGCTTCCCTGGACTGAAGACCCCACCAATGTGTCCTGGAGCTCCGCTTCCCCAGAGACCCTACTAGGGAAAGAGAGAGGCAGACTGGGAGTATGGACCGACTAGTCAACGTCCATGTTCAGCGGGGAAGCAATTACAGAAGCCAGACCTTCCACCCTCTGCAACTCACAATGACCCTGGGTCCATGCTCCCAGAGGGATAGAGAGTGGGAAAGCTATCAGGGGAGGGGATGGGATATGGAGATTGGGTGGTGGGAATTGTGTGGAATTGTACCTCGCCCCATCCTATGATTTTTGTTAATGTCTCCTTTCTTAAATAAATAAATTAATTTAAAAAAATAAAAATAAATTTAAAAAAATAAAGAAGAGTAAGGGGTTATGGGTCTGTGGCTGAAGTTCCTAAGCTCTGTGCTCAGACATTTGACAACAGAGCGATGGACTCAGAGGAACATCATGGAACAGACAGAAACACCCAGGAAGCACATCACTTAGGCCACAGGAACTACTTGCTCAAGGCCAGACCCAGACTCAACATTAGCTAGAACTGAGTTCTCTCAGTAAGTAAAGGGCTGCCTTTGAGACACTGGGTTTCTGACAATTATGGGGATAAAAAGGAAGAACTGTGTTCAAAATCAACCCTTATCAGGAAATAAGGGTAGTATTGTCTCATCGGATTTCAAGATTTGAAATGTCATTCAAGGCACACACATACACACACACACACACACACACACACACACACACACACACACACACACACAGCACTCATCAATAATTGTGTTTATCCAAAAAATACATATCCAAAGAGATCTATGCACTCTTATGTTCATAGCAGCACGGCAAAGCAGCCAACTATCCCAGTGAGCTATTTTGCCACCAGCCTTCTGTTGATTCTTTTTAATGCCTGCAAACAGCTGAAATTTACAAACTGTGACTTTTAAAAAATATTTCTTTATTCCCTTTTGTTGTCCTTGTTGTTTTATTGTTGTTGTTATTGATGTCGTCGTTGTTGGATAGGACAGAGAGAAATGGAGAGAGGAGGGGAAGACAGAGGGGGAGAGAAAGATAGACACCTGCAGACCTGCTTCACCGCTTGTGAAGTGACTCCCCTGCAGGTGGGGAGCCGGGGGCTCGAACTGGGATCCTTAGGCCGGTCCTTGCGCTTTGCGCCACCTGCGTTTAACCTGCTGCGCTACCGCCCGACTCCCAAACTGTAACTTTTTAACCCACATCTGTGACCTTGGGTGAACCACTGCAGTTTCCAGTGGAGGGAATGGGGACACAGAACTCTGGTGGTGGGAATGGTACAAAATTTTAACTCCTGTTATTTTGTGATTTTTTGTCAAAAAATATTAAGTCATTACTAAAATTTATAATAATAAAACATTATGACTTCTGTGGACTGGGAGGTGGCACAGTGTATAAAGTGCTGGACTCAAGCATGAGGTCCTGAGTTCCATCTCTGGCACTGCTCTGGTGCTCTCTCTATTTCTCCCTCCGTCCCTCCAACTGTCTATCTCTAGCTTGCAAAATAAACAAAATAGATTTTATTTTGCCTACAGGGTATTCACTGGGGCTCAGTGCCAGCACTACAAACCCACTGCTCCTGGCAGCTATTTATATTTTTGTATTGGGTAGGAGAAACAGAGAGGAGGGGAAGATGGAGAGGGAGAGAGAAAGATAGATACCTGGAGACTTCCTTCATTACTTGTGAGGCGACCCCTGCTGCAGGTGGGGAGCTGGGGGCTCGAACCGGGATCTTTGCACGGGTATTGAGCTTTGCACTATGTGTGCTTAACCCAGTGTGCTACTACCTGTCCACCAAATAGATTTTTTTTTTTTAAATGATGACATTCTGGCAGAACTGTAAGGCAGATTCTCTGCACACTTCTGTTGCATAACAACCTCCTGTAGTTACAAACAGTCAAACTTTGTTTGTACATGCATTGCTGGGCTGACAGAAAGTAAAATCACTCCTCAGAGGCAAAACAGAAAATATGAGGAACAAGGCAGCACTGATGACAGAACACCGAGCTCCTACTAGTCCCTGCTCCCTTTGAGCTCGGTTGTTGAAAGCCCTGTGAACCTAGGCGCTCAGACCACAGCTAACCACGTCAACAAATCTCACAGGAGAACTCTGCTCATAGTTAATGTCAAAAGCTCACATCACCAGTGAAGCAAAAAGAGTAGAGAAAAACAAAAACAGGAGTAAGCATGTCCCAGGTTGGAGTGGAGCAGAGGAGAGAAGAGTTAAGAAACCTGGTTGTTTCTGTGTGGGGGTGGTGTGGATTCCCCCTGGGGAGTTTGTAACCACAAGGCAGACCTTATGCATGTCTGTGGTCCAGTTCTTAGAACCTGGGTGACATGAAAAATAACAACAACAACAACGAAAATTTCAGGCAAATAAATTATTTTAACCCAGCTCTGGGTTTGGTTTGATGCCAAAGCTGGAGGACTTCCAATTCTTTCTGGAAGAAAGCAGCTTTCATCTGACCCTCAGAGAAGCCTGACAAATAACAGATTGTTAGAAGTAAGCATAAAGGGGCTGGGCGGCGGTGCACCTGGCTGAGTGCATGTAAACGCCCACAAGGACCCAGGCTCAACCCCCCTCACCCCCACCTGCAGGGGGACATACAACCTACATACAAGAGGTCAAGCAGAACTGCAGGTGTCTCTCTTTCTCTCCCCCTCTCCCTCCTCTTCCCCATCTCAATGTATGTCTGCCCAATCAAATCAAGAAAAGTCATTAATAAATGTTTTCTGAAAGTCAATTAAAAAGAAAGAAAATTATAATATTTAGCAGAGAAGTCAATGAACAGGAAAACAAAGCATCTTGAGTGGGGATCTTTCTGTGAAAAGTAAGTAAATAAATAAATAAAACCTCTTTTTTAAGAGGAGCATTTCGGGGGGGGGCAGGAGGTGGTGCAGCCAGTTAAACGCATATAGTAGTAAGCGCAAGGACCTGTGCAATGCAGTGATCTGGCTTTGAGCCCCCTGTTCCCCACCTGTAGAGGGAAAGCTTCATAAGAAATGAAGGTCTGCAGGTATCTATCTATCTATCTATCTATCTATCTATCATCTATCTATCTATCTATCATCTATCTACCTTCTCCTCTTCTCTCAGGTTCTCTCTGTCCTATCCAGTAAAAAGGTAAAAAAGGCCATTAGAGCAGTGGACTCATAGTGCCAGCATCAATCCTTAGCTATAACCTTGGAGGCAAAAAAAGAAAAGAGAGAGAAGCACATTCATCCATACTTATGTACACAATGAAAAAGTTGGGCTTATCTCAGTCTAAGGTTTGTTTAACATTAGAAGAAAAATCAATAATTCAATTCACATATATTACCAAATGAAGGGTTTAAAGTCCTCACTGCTCACAAGGCCAACTGGGGCTGGAAAATCAACCAAATATATTAGTGTGTGCCTGCCTGCTTAGGTTCAATCCTTAGCACCACCATAAGCCAGACCTGAATGATGCTCTAATCGCTCTCTCTTTTCTTCATAATAAATCAGTCCACCCACTTTAAGTAAATACAGTTTAGCAATGCAGAAGAAGATGGTGTAAAAGGTAGGATGTTGGACTTAAAGGCATAAAGCATAAGGTCCTGAGTTTGATGCCTGCCATGGCATATGCCAGAGTGACACTCTGGTTCTCTCTCAAATAAATCAATCTCAAAAAATACGACAAAATCTTTTTTAAAGGGAGTCAGGTGGTAGCTCAGCGGGTTAAATGCACATGGCCTGAAGTGCAAGGACTGGCATAAGGATCTCAGTTTGAGCCCCCGGCTCCCCACATGCAGGGGAGTCGCTTCACAGGCGGTGAAGCAGGTCTGCAGGTGTCTATCTTTCTCTCCCCTTGTCTGTTTTCTCCTCCTCTCTCCACTTCTCTCTGTCCTGTCCAACAACAATGACGTCAATAACAATACTAACTACAACAACAATAAAAAACAAGGGCAACAAAAGGGAAAATAAATAAATATAAAAAAATTAAAAAAATATTTTTTTAAATGTCAGAAGTTGAGGGTATAACATAATAGTTATGCAAAGACTCTCATGCCTGAGGCTCTGTTCCCTCCCCCCACCAGGTTTAAGCCTCTGTACCCTCGTAAGCCAGAGTCAAGTGCTCTAGAAAAAAAGAAGATGAAAAAGGAGGAAGAGGAGAAGGAAAAGTCAATTTACTGAGAGGCCAAGAGTTGGTGTGAGAAACACAGACTAAATCAGATACCAGTGAGGGGTGAAAGTGTTTTATAGACACCTATCACGGGGGATGAGAGTACCAAGAACAGCATCTAGGGAGCTCCACAGATGGCAGAACAGGGTTCTAATTCTCTTTCTCTAAGGATACAAGGCAACAACAACAAAACATTTGGGCTGAGTAATCCATTCACATGTGAAGTTCTTTTTTTTAGTAATTGTTTTTTTATATTTATTTATTTATTCCCTTTTGTTGCCCTGTTTTATTGTTGTAGTTATTATTGTTGTTGTTGATGTCGTTGTTGTTGGATAGGACAGAGAGAAACGGAGAGGGGAGGGGAAGACAGAGGGGGACAGAAAGATAAACACCTGCAGACCTGCTTCACCACCTGTGAAGCGATTCCCCTGCAGGTGGGGAGGGGCTCAAGCCGGGATCCTTAAGCCGAGCCCCTGTGCTTTGCGCCACATGCACTTAACCCACTGCGCTACCACCCAACTCCCCAAGTGTGAAGTTTTTTTTTTAATTTATATATTTATTCATGAGAAAGATAGGAGGAGAGAAAGAACCAGATATTACTCTGGTACATGTGCTGCTGGGGATCAAACTCAGGACATCATAGCTGAGAATTCAACGCTTTATCCACTACACCACCTCCCAGACAACAAGCATGAAGTTCTAAGTTCATTCTTCTGAACTAAACAAATTTGTGCACAACAGAAGAAAGAAATAACAGGACAGGGAGTCGGGCGGTAACGCAGCGGGTTAAGCGCACATGGTGCAAAGGGCAAGGACTGGCTTAAGGATTCCAGTTCTAGTTCCTAGCTCCCCACATGCAGGGGAGTCGCTTCACAGGTGGTGAAGCAGGTCTGCAGGTATCTATCTTTCTCTCCCCCTCTCTGTCTTCCTCTCCTATCTCCATTTCTCTCTATCCTAACAACGACATCAACAACAACAACAACAATAATAACTACAACAACAATAAAAAGATAAGGGCAGCAAAAGAGAAAGTAAATAAAAAAAAGAAAAGAGAAAAGCAGTAACAGGACAAATCTGGTGGAGGACCCGGCAGTGCATATGTGTTACAATGGGTAAGGATCCAGTTTCAAGCGCCTGGTCCACACCCGCAGATGGAAAGCTTCATGAGTGATGAAGCAATGCTACAGGTGTCTCACTGAGAAACAATCTCACACCTGAGAGAATGGCTTCCGTCAAGAAATCAGGAAGTGAACAGTGTTGGCAAGGTTGTAGAGAAAAAGGGAGTCTGCTACACTGCTGGTTGGAATGCCAACCACTGCGGCTATTTTCGAAGACTGTAGGAAGAGTCCTCAAACAAATAAAAATGCAATTACTTTGTGATCCAGCAATATCACTCTTAGGCATTTATCCAAACAGTTTTCAAGCACTAATTCAAAAGGACGTATACACCCCTATGTTCATAGCTGCATTATTCACAGTAGCCAAAGAGTGGAAGTAGCCTAAATGCCCATCAACAGATGATTGACTAAAGAAATTATGACATACAGATTCCATGAAATAATACTCCACAATCGAAAAAGATGTTATTGTGTCCTTTGGGACAAAATGGATGGAACTGGAGGGGATGATGCTTAGTGAAATAAGTAAAAAGAAGAAAGATAACTACAAGATGATGTCACTCATAAGTGGAATCTAGAGATTTGATACACATGAATTTGAAAACAAAACAGAAGTGTGGTCCAGGAGGTGGTGCAGTGGATAAAGCATTGGACTCTCAAGCATGAGGTCCTAAATTCAATCCCCGGTAGCACATGTACCAGAGTGATGGCTGGTTCTTTCTCTATCTCCTCCTATCTTTCTCATGAATAAATAAATAAAATCTTAAAAAAAAAAAACCCACAAACCAAGAGCAACACAATAAAAATTACGATTGAAAAAATGACAGAAGCTGCCCAGAAGGTGGCATACTGTGTTTGACTTTCAAGCATGAGATTCTGAGTTCAGTCCCTGGCATTCATTGCATGGCTCTTATAAACAAACAAACACATCTTTTCCTTAAAGTATTGTAATATCTTAAAAAATAAAAAACAACTGAATCATCTAACAAACATGTCTCCCAAAAAGAGCGTCCCCACGGCTAAAAGGCTCATGAGAAGATGCCCAGCACCACTAATCATCCATAAAAATGCAAGTCAGATCACAAGGAGCTATCAACTCACACCTGTTAGAACAGCTGTTTTGAAGAAGAGAGGTAACAGGTGCTGGTCAGAACATGGTGAAGGACCCTCCTACTCTGCCGGCGGAAGTGAAAGCAAATCCAACTGCTATGGAGACCTCAGAAATTAAAGCTAGTCCTTCCATATGATCCAGCAAAACCCAGTTTCGGAAATATATACGGAGGAAATGAAAGTAGGTGTTTGCTACAGTTGCGCAGGCTCAGATTTATCATCCACCGTCACATAGGTACGGAAGCAACTCAGGTGCCTGTCCACGGATGAATACAGGAAAATGGTGCGGCATCCAAGAGCATTGAGAATAGCGCAAGTGCAGCTTGGCACTGGCAGCAGCGTGGGTGGACCTTGAGCACTGTATGCCAAGAAGGATAAGCCAGAGAAAGACAAACACTGTATGATGTCATGTATATGTGGAATCTTACGAAAAAGAAAGAACAAAAAAAAAGAAAAAGTCAAACTCGTAAAGAACAAAACAAACAAACAAACAAAAAAACTAGAGTTAAATATAGGCTATGCGGATGGGTTTTGATGGGCTGAGTTGATGCTATTTAAAAAGAAAGACAAACACAAACAAACAAAAGGTGGCGGTAGTTAGCATAATGGTTATGCAAAGAGACTTTCATGCCTGAGGTTTCAAAGTCCCAGGCTCAGTCCTCAACACCACCACAAATCAGAGCTAAGTAGTTCTCTGGTTAAAAAAAAAAAAGAACTGGAGCAGTGTGGTGGCACACCTGGTTGAGTGTACATGTTCCAGTGTGCAATGGACCTGAGTTCTAGCCCCCAGTCCCCACCTGTAGGGGGAAAGCTTCACGAGTGTTGAAGCAGGGTGGCAGGTGTCTCTCTGCCTCTCTCCCTCTCTGTCTCGCCCCTTTCTCTCCATTTCTGGCCGATTCTATCCAATAAATAAATAAAAACAATTTAAAGAAAAAGTTTTTAAAAATCTAAAAATTAAAGAAAAAGGAGCTGGTGGTGCTTAGGGGTGCAAATTCATAATGGACAGGAAAATAGCCGGAGAGAGTTAATGCACCCTACAATGTGCATAGACAATAAGATTGCGTTCCAAGTATGTAATGTGATAAGTGATATTTAGAAGGCAGCTACTGTACAGGACAAACATATATCAAAGTAACAAACTGTACACAGCTTGAAAAGTACATGAATCAAAGTTGCACCCTGAAGGCTTTCAATTTACACATTGTTAACTGTCAAGTCTACTCATTGACGAAACAGCTATGTTTCCAGTGGCAGCCCAGACAAATTAGCAAACATTTGGTGGTTTAGAACAATAGTTCCCTTGCAGGTCAAAAGATTAAGAAGTGAAAAATCTAGGTGTTGACAGGGCCAGGCTTCCTTCTCTTGGAAGTTTCCACTCCCTCCCAGTTTAACATGACTCCAGTTTCATTCCAACCCATGTCTCTGCTGGGGCTTCTCCCCAGGACTGTGCCAAGCCTCCCTGCCTCTCTCTTATGAAGACCTGCATTTTGAACCTAGCCTTGTAATTCCTCATACACTCTTCTATTGATTCCTAGCTTGACTACACTGTTTGCCCTGCCAATTGAGTTTTACTCTTCCTCTGTTTTTAAGCTCTTATTTATGGAGTTCAAGGATTAATATGTAAAATTAACTTCGGGGGAAGAGGCATGTTGACACTAAATGCATTCCTTCCCCCAATCTAATTCTAGAGAACAACTTCCTTAACTTTCATTATAATCAAATGACAATGATGATGATGATGGTGATGATACAGTTAATATCAAGCATTCCTTTTAAAATCAAAAGTGAGGTGGTGGTGCAGTGGTTAAAGCACTGGATCTTAAGCATGAGATCCTATGTCCAATCTCCAACATCAGCATCATATGTGCCAGAGTGATGTTCTGGTGTTTTTTCTCTCTCTCTCTCTCTCTCTCACCTTCAGGGCTCAGTGCCTACACTACTAACCCGTTGCTCCTGGCAGCCATTTTTTAAATTTCTTTTTTCTTTTTCTTTTTCCCTTTTCTTCTTCTTCTTCTTCTTCTTCTTCTTCTTCTTCTTCTTCTTCTCCTTCTCCTTCTCCTTCTCCTTCTCCTTCTCCTTCTCCTCCTCCTCCTTCTCCTCCTCCTTCTCCTCCTCCTTCTTCCTTTTTTTGATAAGACAGAAAATCAAGAGGGGAGGAGGAGACACAGAGGGAGGGAGAAAGATAGACACCTGCAGACCTGCTTCACCGCTTGTGAAGTGACCCCCCCCTGCAGGTGGGGAACTGGGGGCTCCAACAGGGATCCTTGTGTTTTGCACTATGTGTGCTTAACCCGGTGTACTACCGCCAGGCCCCCTTTTCCCACTCTTTAAATCCTTCTTATAATCATCCCATTAACTGTACCACAGCTGCAGAGTCCTAAATATTTTCCATCTACATAATGGCCCCCAAACTGAACCCACTTCTCCAGATAAATCCTGACTGGCTCAGAGAGGACCAGACCTGCCAGGGTTTCTGGTACACTTCTGTTTAGAGAACGTAAAGTGCTTTTTGCTATTTTTAGTTTCTGTCAACATATTGTGTCAGATGTGCTCCACTGAAGCCGTCCTCCTGTGTGGTTGGATTCTTGGGACAAGTTTCAGCTGCCACACTTGTCTCTCTTCAACTTTGTTCTCTTGGCTTTATCTCCCCATGACAACCTACTGCTTTTTTAGTTTGCTATGACTTTTCATATCTATTAGCTTTCTAATCTTACTTCATTGGAAGATCTAATCAACACACTTTGTTTCTATATGTATTTATTATTTGATAGAGCAGAAGGAAGGTGGAGAGGGAAAGAGAAAAAGACACCTGCAGCTCTGTTTTTTACCACTTGTGAAGCTTCCCGCCCTGCAGTTGGAAACTGGGGGCTCAAGCCCTGGTCTTTGAACATGATAATGTTACTGTACAACTGACCGAACCACTGCCAGGCCCCAATAGCACACTTTCTTTTCTTTTCTTCTTCTGCTTCCAGGGTTATCGCTGGGGCTCAGTGCCTGCACTATGAATCCACTGCTCCTGGAGGTCATTTTTCCCATTTTGTTGCCCTTGTTGTTTTTGTTGTTATTGCTGTTGTTGGATAGGACTGAGAGAAATTGAGAGAGGATGGGGCCACGTGTGAATGACCCCCTGCAGTTGAGGAGATAGGAGCTTGAACTGGTGTCCTCACTCCAGTCCTCATGCTTTGCTCCATGTGCACTTAACCCGCTGTACTATCACCCAGTCTTTCTTTCTTCATTCCTTCCTTTCTTTCTTTCTTTCTTTCTTTCTTCCTTTCTTTCTTTTTTATTCTTCTTCCTCTTCCTTTTCCTCTTCTTCCTCCTCCTCCTCTTCTTCTCCTTTCACCATTCCCAGTGGCCATTTTTTTCTTCTCTCCCCCCCCCACATTTTATTTGACAGGACAGAGAGAAATTGGTGGGGGGAGATAGAGAGGGAGAGAGAGAGAGAGAGACCTGCAGACCTGCTTCACTGCTTGTGAAGCATCCCCACTGCAGGTGGGAAGTGGAGGCTTAAATCTGGGTTCTTGTGCAGGTCCTTGTGCTTAATACTATGTGTGCTTAACCAGGTGCCCCAGCGCCTGGTTCCATTTTTTTTTCCTTTTATTCATATTTATTTTATTTGATATAACACACAGAGAAATTGAGAGTGGAAGCCGAGCTAAGGAGAGAGAAAGTGAGACACCTGCAGCAGTGCTTCACTACCGGTGAAGCTTCCTTCCTGTAGGTTGGGAATGGGGGGCTTGAGCCTAGATCCTTGCACATGGTAACATGTGTGCTCAACCAAGTGTGCCACCATCTGGCCCTCTTCCTCAGCCTTAAAGTCTTTTCTCAGTTTAAACAGTGTGGTTTCAACCTGTCCTGATTATCCTGTTGAATACAAGTCCACCCATATGACATCCTGCCATCTATGGAGTCATCATGCAGTGTTGTTGCTGTTCCTTATTAATACAATTCCTTTCGGCAGTTACCTTTTAAGGACTGCCTACTTTGGGGGCCGGACAGAAGCACACTGGGTTAAATGCACATCGTGTGAAGCACAGGGACCCGAGCAAGTATCTCTGTTCAAGCCCCTGGCTCCCCACCTGCATGGAGACACTTCATAAACAGTGAAGCAGGTCTGCAGGTACCTGTCTTTCTCTCCCCCTCTCTCAGTCTTCCCTTCTTCTTTTAATTTCTCTCTGTCCTATCCAACAACAACAATGGCAACAACAACAACAACAACAACAGAAAATATGGCTGCCAGGAGTAGTGTATTTATAATGGGAGAGAAAGACAGACACCTGCAGACCTGCTTCACTGCCTGTGAGCCACTCCCCTGCAGGTGAGGAGCCGGAGGCTTGAACTGGGATCCTTACGCCAGTCCTTGCCCTTTGTGCCACGTGTGCTTAATCTGCTGTGCGCCTAACCTGCCTGACCCCCAATAGGTTTAGGTTTATTTTTAATTTTTTAATATTTATTTATTTTGCTTTGGTAAGAGACAGAGAGAGACCAGAGCACTGCTCAGCTCTGGCTTATTGTGGTACTGGGACCATGTACTGTCAGCATGAAAATCTTTTACGTAGCCATGACGCTGTCTTCCCAGTCCAAGATAGGTTTATTTTTATTTTTATTTATTTTTAAAATATTTTTTAAATATTTATTTATTTCCTTTTTGTTGCCCTTGTTTTTATTGTTGTTGCAGTTATTATTTTTTAAACTTTATTTATTTATGTATTTTCCCTTTTGTTTCCTTTCTCATTTTTGTTGTTGTTGTTGTAGTTATTGTTGTTATTGATATCATCCTTGTTGGATAGGACAGAGAGAAATCGAGAAAGGAGGGGAAGACAGAGATGGGGAGAGAAAAATAGATATCTGCAGACCTGCTTCACCATCTGTGACACGACGACTCCCCTGCAGGTGGGGAGCCGGGGGCTCGAACCGGGATCCTTATGTGGGTCTTTGCGGTTTGTGCCACATGTGCTTAACCCACTGCGCTACCACCTGACTCCCTGTTGTAGTTATATTGTTGATGTTGTCGTTGTTGGATAGGACAGAGAGAAATGGAGAGAGGAGGAAAAGACAGAGAGGGGGAGAGAAAGACAGACACCTGCAGACCTGCTTCACCGCCTGTGAAGCGACTCCCCTGCAGGTGGGGAGCCAGGGGCTCGAACTGGGATCCTTAGGCCAGTCCTTGCACTTTGCACCATGTGCACTTAACCTGCTGCACTACCATCCGACTCCCCCCGCCCTTTTTTTTTTACTTTTACATTTTAAGAAGCCGGGACCTCAAGCACACATGATTTCACTAGTCTCAGCTGAGTTTTTTATTCAGAGAGAGGGAGAGACCCTACATCACTGGCTCTTCCTCTGGTGCTGCTGATATTCCTATGTGGTGCCAGGGTTTGTGCCCTGACTTTGTACCAGCCAAGGTATGTACCCTAGCCAGTGAGTACCCCTGAGTGGCCCCCATCTCAGTAGCCCATTGGTGGCTTCAGTTCACGAGACAGTCTGCTATAATAACAGACCCATTCTGATTATGGAAATTGATTCCTTACATCATTTATTCTTGAATAGAACTATCAAGGATCAACAGAGGGATGTGAAGAAAAGTGACGTGAAAGAGGTAGACTGTGTGGCTGGCTGGTGGCTCACCTGGTTGTGTGCACATGTGTCACAAATGTGAACGGACCTGGGTCCAGTGCTCAAATGTGAACGGACCTGGGTCCAATGCTCAAAGTCATCTTCCCCCCCTTGTAGTCGCTTTCTTTTTTTTTCTTTTAATTGTTTATTTTAATTTTATTAGTGACTTAATATCGATTTACAAAATTTGGCCACGATAAGGCCATGGTCCCCTTCCTGAGTAGTGAAGGCAGTCTGTAGGTCTCTCTCTCTTTCTCTCCCTCTCTGTCACCCTTCTCCCTCTCAATTTCTCTGTCTGTAGCCAATAAAAAAATTAATTAAATTAAAAAAAAAAGAGCTAGGCCAATATACACAAGGAAAAAACATCCCAGAGGAAACATAATCCAAGAAACAGAAGAGAGTTTAAAACAACACTAATCATGGTCTAGGTCGCACAGTGGATGAGATGTTGGACTCTCAAGCATGAGGTCCTGAGTTTGATCTCTGGCAGTGCAGGTAATAGAGTGATGTTGGTTCTGTTTCTCTCCTGCCGTCTCTTTCATAAGTAAAACAGACACATATTTTTAAAAAAGAACCCTAAAACTAATTAGCCTCAGAAAAACACCAAATGCATAAAACACTGAATAAGAAATAGCACAAGGAGGACTACTAGGAGCTAATAATACAGATGTCACAACAGAAATGCTCTCAGGAGGACTGGAAATAAAAGCTGGAAAAAACAAAAACAAATGCACAATACCATTCAAATGTAATGGGCATTAGAATCACCTAGAGACTTGTTAAGATGCAGCCTCTGATTCGGGAGCCTGTGGCCAGCTCCCCGGTGAGGCTGGCCTCCTGGGCCGCAGACACTCTCTGAGCAGAGCCATGATTTTAGAAGAAATGTTTCTACTAAGATTTTATAAAACAGAATACAGAGATAAAGGCAATACAGAAGAGCCAACCAACATCTGCAAACAGCTGGAGTCTTTGGAAGGCATTCAGTGTTCTGAGCTGACTTTTTCAGGGAGGGGGTGGGATGGGGAGAGGAGAGAGAGAGAGAGAGAGAGAGAGAGAGGAAGAGAGAGAGAGAAAGACCATAGCTCTGAAGCTCTTTCCAGTGTAGCAGAGGCTGGATTTGAACCCAAGTCAAGTACATGGTAAGCAGATGAACTTTCTCTTTCCCTCATTCTTTCTTTCCTCTCTTTCTTTTAAACATTTTATTAGTGGTTTAATAATGATTTATAAGATTATCAGTTATAAGGAGTATAATTCCACATCTCTCTCTCTTTTTTTTTTTTTTGCCTCCAGGGTTATTGCTGGAGCTCAGTGCCTGCGTTATGAATTCACTGCTCCTGGAGGCCATTTCTTCCCATTTTTGTTGCTTTTGTTGTTGTTATTATTGTTGTTGTCATTGGATAGGACAGAGAAATCGAGAGAGGAGGAAAGACAGAGAGGGGGAAGAGAAAGATACCTGCAGACCTGTTTCACTGCTTGTGAAGTGACTCCCCTGCAGGTAGGGATTGGGGGACTCAAACCAAGATCCTTACGAGGTGTAAATAATGATTTACAAGATTATAAGGTATAAGTAGTATAATTCCACATCTCTCTTTTTTTGCTTCTAGGATTATTGCTGTGGCTCAGATCATTAATTCCTCCCAATAATAATAATTAAAAAAATCCTGATAATTTGTTGCTAGTTTCACACATGCTTCCAAACAAGAGTTGTGTTTGCTGGTTGTGTAATCAGCTGAAGCTTCTACATCCCTTCAGTAAAACTGAGACGGAGTCACAGGGCTTAAGAAAGCAAAGTCAAGAGAGTCGGGTGGTAGCACAATAGGTTAAGCGCAAGTGGTGCAAAGCGCAAGGACCAGAGTAAGGATTCCAGTTCGAGCCCCCAGCTCCCCACCTGCAGGGCAGTCACTTCACAAGTGGTGAAGCAGGTCTGCAGGTGTCTATCTTTCCTTCCCTCCCTCTGTCTTCCCCTCCTCTCTGTCCTATCCAACAACAATCTCCATGTCTCTCTGTTCTATCCAACAATGACAACATTAATAACTACAACAATAAAACAACAAGGTCAACAAAAGGGAATAAGTAAATATTTTTAAAAAGAAAGCAAAGTTAAAATGGCCTGAGACTTGCAGTTGGGACTTGCCTGAGACTTGCCAGACATAGTGCTACATTCTTTCAGCTTTGACTGGACTAAGAAAGAGACTTTTTGATAAAGACCCCAGAGTCTGAGGTGGGCAAAACTGGTCAGTGGAAGCTGGTTAGTGCCAGTGTTCATTCCTGATGAAGTTTCTCCCCATTTTCTGAGCAGGCACTGTAAGGTCATTGTCACTGTCTCTACTGAGGGAGAAAGAAGCAGAGACATCCTAGCTCTGCTCCACTACCTGTGAAGTTTTCTCTCTGTAGGCGGTCTCATTTGGTGGCCCGGGGCTTGAACCCAGGTCCTTGCACATGGTCACATGTGTGCTCTGCCAGGTGAGTCACCTGCCATCCCTCCCTCAGATAAGACTTTTTTTTTTTTTTAATCCATGTTAAAGGAAGCAATGACAGTCTTTGTTTTTCTGTTTCTTTGCCCGTAACTTTGCATATGGCTTGTGAACTCTTATCTTTTCTGTTGTTTCCTCTCTGGTGTTTGGGAGGACTTAGTTTCATTGAGCTTGAGCTCGGAATGAGGCAACTCTGGTTTGAAGTTCCTGCTTTATAAGTGATTCAGCTGGTGTAAGTATCATCCACTCTGTATGTTGTAGTTTCCTCAGCTCTAAGGACGGGACACTAATATTTCCTATTTCATTAAACAAAAAGGAGACCATGCAGGCCAAGAACATACCACAATGTTTGCCAAACACTTCCTGATCATTTTTTAAAGTGGTTATATTTGGAAGTTTTCTAGTGCTAACCATTATTTTTTTTTTCAACAGCTGTTCCCTCCTTCCTTCCCTTTCTCCCTCCCTCTCCCTTCCTCCCTCTGTTTTTTTCTTTCTTTCTTTTCTTTCTTTCTTTCTTTCTTCCTTTCTTTCTTTCTTTCTTCCCTCCCCTTTTCCTTCATTTCTATTTCTTTTTTTCTGCTCTCTCTCTTTTCTTTCCTTCTTTCTTTTTTTTTTTTTCTTAAAAAATATCTTCGATGACTCAAGTCCAATTGCAAGAAAAATAAAACAAAATTAAACCAATGGGACTACTGAACAGCAAGAGGACCCACCATCAAAACAGAGAGACTCCTTATGGAACAGAAAAATCTTTACAGGCCACAATTTGACCAAGGACCACAATCAAAATATAGAAAGAATTTTCACCAAAGACATCTAAAAGGCCAACAGACGTGAAAAACAATGCTCAAAGCCATCTTTTTCCCCCTTGTAGTCGCTTCTTTTTTTTTTGTTTTAATTGTTTATTTTAATTTTATTAGTGCCTTAATATCGACTTACAAAATTTAACAGGAGTATAATTCTGCACCGTTCACAACACCAGAGTCCTGGATTCTCTAGTCCTCCACTGGAAGCTACAGCAGTTCTCCCAAGGTTGCAGGTGTAGGTTAACTATTATTTCTCTACTTTCTGCCTTAGATTTGTATGTATTTGCCCACTTTTTCCATGGTCCCATCTTCTCTTCCTTTCTAAGTCACATCAACACCCATACTACTTCTGAATATCATCCCATTTTTCCTCTTCTCTCTCTCTGGGTCCCGATAGAGTGGGAGTTCAGAACCCTCTAGTCATTGTCCTGTAATACTTCTCCCCCCACTGGGAATATGGACCAAAAAAATTCTTTTTGATTTCTTCTTCTTATGATATTATTATTATTATTATTATTTTCAGATCCAGGACCTCAGACATGCACAGTTTTCACTATGTGCGCTTAACCCAATGTGCTACCACCTGGACCCCACATGCACAATTTTCACACATGTTCCAGACTGTTTTTTTCTCTCAGATCTACAGAGAGAGAGAGATGCTATAGCACCTAGCACCAGGGCTTCTTCCAGAGACATTGCACATCTGAGGCGGTGCTGGGGTTTGAACCTAAGTTGTATGCAAAGCAAAACACGTGCCCTGTCTGGTGAAGTGACCTCTATGGCCCTCTTTCTATCTTTCAGCTGGCCCTATATTATTTGTTTTGTAATACAGTTCAGATGAGCACTGTTAGTATTTTAATTTATTTCTGTTCTCACCACTGATTAGTCAGACCTGAAGTTGGTCTTGTCTGGGCAGGAAGCAAAAAAACAACCAGAAGTCTTTGGAGCACCAGGAAAGGCGGAGACAAAGCAGGTTATGACCAGCAGGGATTTGGTGTGGCTTCAGGCCTTCTGAGTCGGGGAAATAAAAAAAGAAGAGCAAAATTAAGAGCT
Organism: Erinaceus europaeus; assembly: GCF_950295315.1. NCBI lineage: Eukaryota > Metazoa > Chordata > Mammalia > Eulipotyphla > Erinaceidae > Erinaceus > Erinaceus europaeus. The sequence goes on from NC_080174.1 coordinate 9,060,976, forward strand.
TCCGCTCTCCTATCTTTGGTTTTTATCTGCCTACAGTGCCCCTTTTACTTAGGACTTTTGGCAAAAACCTCTAAGTTATTTCAACTGTGGATGCCATGATGTCTGACTCAATGGAAGTGAAAATCTTGGCTGGAGGCAAATTTAGGACTCCACCTAGTGACCTTTAAGGTCATGTGATTGGAAACAACAAACAAACAAACAAACAAAAAACAAAGGGGCTGGGTGGTAGTGCATCTGGTTGAGCACCTATATTACAGTGAGCAAGGACCTGGGTTCAACCCCCAGTCCCCACCTGCAAGAGGGAAAGCTTCACAAGTGGTGAAGAAGGTCTGCAGGTGTCTCCCAGCCTCTCTTCCTCTCTTTCTACCCATTCCCTCATGACTTCTGGCTGTTTCTAGCCAATAAGTAAAGATAATAATAAAAAAAATAATAAAAGAAAAAATAGGGACAGGGGAGAGAGCATAAATGTTCTGCAAAAGACTTTCATGCCTAAGGCTCCAAAGTCCCAGGTTCAATCCCCTGTACAACATAAACCCATACTGAGCTGTGCCCTGACCCATCTCTCTCTCTCTTTCTCTGTCCCTCTCCCCCACACCCAAAACACTTTTATTAAAATAGGTGTAAAAAAAAAAAAAAGACAGCTGTACATATGAGTTCCCTCCTCACATAGCTAAAAATTAAAACAAAGGAACAAACAACACTCTCTTGAGTGCCTTTAAAGTTTCTTCTTTTTTTCTTTTTTTTATATTTATTTTATTTATTTATTCCCTTTTGTTGCCCTTGTTGTTTTATTGTTGTAGTTATTATTGTTGTTGTCGTTGTTGGATAGGACAGAGAGAAATGGAGAGAGGAGGGGAAGACAGAGAGGGGGAGAGAAAGATAGACACCTGCAGACCTGCTTCACCACCTGTGAAGCGACTCCCCTGCAGGTGGGGAGCCGGGGTTCGAACCGGGACCCTTATGCCGGTCCTTGTGCTTTGCGCCACCTGGGCTTAACCCGCTGTGCTACAACCCGACTCCCTAAAGTTTCTTTTTTTAAAAAATATTTTTATTTATTTTATTTTTGAGAGAGATGCAGAGAGAGACAGAGAGAAACACCAGAGCACTGCTCAGCTCTGGTTTATGGTGGTGCAGGGGATTGAACCTGGGATTTAGGAGCCTCAGGCATGAGAGTCTGTTTGTGGAACCACTGTGCTAGTCTGTTTGCATAACCATTATGCTATTCCCGCCCCCAAAGTTTCCATAACGTAAGGATTCAGTCCACAGAGCTTCCCCTGGATGCTCTACTGTGTGAGTCAGCTCCTGGCCCCAGCATTAACATTTCAAAACTAGGGAGTCCAGTGGTAGTGCAGTGGGTTAAGCGCAGGTGGCACAAAGCCCAAGGATCTCAGTTTGAGGCCCCGGCTCCCCACCAAGGACCGGCATAAGGATCTCAGTTCGAGGCCCTGACTCCCCACCTGCAGGGGACTCGCTTCACAGGCAATGAAGCAGATGTGCAGGTGTCTGTTTTTCCCCCCCTCTGCCTTCCCTCCTCTCTCCATTTCTCTCTGTCCTATCCAACAATGACGACATTAATAACTACAACAATAAAACAAACAACAAGGGCAACAAAAGGGCAAATAAAAATTAAAAAGAAAAAAATTTCAAAGCTTATTTTCCTCTGTTATTGGTCACTCTGTTTTCAGAACATTTTATATTTTATATATACATCAATTTAATTAATTTTTTATTTTAAGAATTTTTAAAGAGATTTATTTATTTATTCCCTTTTGTTGTTCTTGTTGTTTTATTGTTGTAGATATTATTGTTGTTGTTACTGATGTCATCATTGTTAGGACAGAGAGTGGGGAGTGAAGGTTGTGGAATCACATCCAGGTTTATGTACTTGGTAATGGGTATACTCAACAGGGTGTGCCCCTTCTTGGCCCCATTTTTATTTATTTATACTTTATTTATTTATTTATTTATTTGCCTCCAGGGTTATTGCTGGAGCTTGGTGCCAACGCTATGAATCCACTGCCCCGGAGGATATTTTTTTCCTTTTTTTAAAAAAAAAAATATTTTTTTTTATTTAAGAAAGGATAAATTAACAAAACCATAGGGTAGGAGGGGTACAACTCCACACAATTCCCACCACCCAATCTCCATATCCCATCCCCTCCTCTGATAGCTTTCTTTATCCCTCTGGAAGTATGGACCCAAGGTCAATGTGGGTTGCAGAAGATGGAAGGTCTGGCTTCTGTAATTGCTTCCCCACTGAACATGGACGCTGACTGCTCGGTCCATACTCCCAGTCTGCCTCTCTCTTTCCCTAGTAGGGTGGGTCTCTAGGGAAGCGGAGCTCCAGGACACATTGGTGTCCTTTTTGATGTATGCCATTCTTACAGGAGTGAGGTGGTATCTAAAAGACGATTTTAAGGCAAGAAGAGGTTCCCCAAGATTGGGAACTTATCCCTGGACCCAGTATACATGAGGGATGTATACATCCCTGGACCCAGTATACATGAGGGATGACCCCATCATTTTGCACACGAGGCTCGCTCATGTGGGAAGACCCGGAAGGTTCTACCGGACACTTCCGCCCTTTGGTAGCTAATATTAGCACCAACCTACTGGGCAGGGATCTTCTGGAATGTCTTGATGTTAGGATATCCACAGACGCCTCTGCAGAGCATAACACTCGTTCCTGCGAGACCAGGTCTAATCAGCACCCCCAATACTAAATGCCACTGTTCGTAGCCAAACACCCCACTTAAGCTGGCTTTCTAATGAGCCTGTCTGGGTGCAACAGTGGCCTTTACCTAGGGATAAGCTAGAAATTTTAAAAGAGCTCGTCCGAGAGCAGTTGTCCTTGGGACACATTCATCATTCTCGAAGCCCATGGAATACTCCTGTCTTTGTGATTAAAAAGCGCTCGGGAAAATGGCGCCTCCTTCAAGATCTCCGTGCAGTAAATAAAACCATGCAGGTCTGGGGCTCCCCCCAAAGGGGTTTGCCTCTTGCTTCTGCAATTCCCACGGGAATTCCAATCATAGCTATTGATATACAAGATTGTTTTTTCTCTATCCCCTTGCATCCGCGAGATTGTAAACGTTTTGCCTTCTCTGTTCAGTCTATTAATAACGCCAGCCCTGCTGATAGATTTGAATGGGTGCTGCTGCCTCAGGGTATGGCCAATAGTCCTACTATTTGTCAGGAGGCTGTTAAATCTGCCCTTGTCCCATATATTCATAAGGGCCTTAATGTTTTTCATTATACAGATGATATTTTCATATGGGGAAAATCAGATACAGATCTCTATGCCTTACGTGATTTTCTCATTCCTGCATTAAAGAAAAGCGGCCTTAATGTAGCCCCTGAGAAGATACAGCTAATCCCTCCAATATCCTTCCTAGGTTCAGAGATTTCTCTAACGCAAATTCGTCCCTTAAAACCTAATGTTACCTTCCCTTCTAACCTTACTCTTGCTTCTTTACAAAGTTTTCTAGGAAATTTAAATTGGCTTAGGCAGTATCTCTATCTGCCCACAAGCTGCCTCCAACCACTGTTTGACCTGTTGAAAGGAAACAAACAGCCCTCTTCAAAACGTAAGTTAACTCCCGAGGCCTCCTTGGCACTGGAAAGGGTTAACCAGGCCCTCCAGGACATGCACCTTGTTCGATTCTCCCCCTCCTCTCCGGTAAACCTTCTAATCTTCAACTCCACCCCCACAGTAGTAGGGGCACTGTGGCAAGACCATGGGGTTCTCGAGTGGCTTCACACACCAGTAGGAGGAGCTCCAAGACTCCTCACTGAGATAGACGCGTTAGCATTCATGGTTCGCCAAGGGAGAAATAGGTCTGTGCAGGTCTTAGGGAAAGAACCGGATTTAAGCATTCTGCCCTTTTCTCTCACAGATACAGAGTGGCTTATACGCCATCATTCCCGCTTTGCCATAAGCTTCGTGGGGTTTCCAGGACAAATAGATAACCATTTTCCTTCTAATAAATTGATAGCTTCTTTACCTCTTCTGCCTCTACTAGCACCTAAACTTTTCTCTCAGGATCCCATTCCCTCTGCTCCTACAATCTTTACTGATGGCGGAAAAAGGGGAGCTGCTGCCCTTATATAGTACCCAGACAAACAATCTCCTAAACCTCTCTTTACTGAGCTTCCTGAGAATTCCCTTCAGTACAAAGAACTTTATGCTGTTTTCCTTGCACTAAAAGCTGTACCAGAATCCTTCAACCTTTTTTCTGACAGTGTGTACACTGTTAACTTACTTCCATGGCTTGTTCGTTCTTATGTGAAAATTGATGACAACCCACTTTCCCCTCTCTTGATTCAAATCGCCTCTATGCTCTGTTCTCGAACCCAACCACTGTATGTTCAACACCTTCGTTCCCACAGCCCTCTTCCTGGTCCCCTGTCCGAAGGGAATGCCACAGTTGACCACCTTTCCTCCACAGGAACTTTCCCAGTCTCTGTCTCTGATCCTGCTAATTTTCATTCTCTAACCCATGTTAATCTTAAAGGCCTTCGAGCTCGATTCCCTGATGTTCCTGTACCACAGTTAAAACATATTCTCAATACATGCTCTTCTTGTGCAAGTCTCATAAAGACACCTGCTATCCAGACCCTTGGGGTTAACCCCCGAGGTTTAAAAGCTAATGCTATTTGGCAAATTGATGTCACCCACATACCAAACTTTGGCAAACAAAAATATGTGTTTGTCTCAATTGATACCTTTTCTAAATTTATGTGGGCTACAGCTCAGACAAGAGAAAGCGCTAAAAAGCTTATAAGCCATATGCTCTCTTGTTTTGCCGTTATGGGGGTCCCATTATTTTTGAAAACAGACAATACAGCTATGTATACAAGCAAACAATTTAAAGAGTTTTGTTCCCTCTGAAATATTACTCATACCATGGGCATTCCCTACAATCCACAGGGACAAGGCATTGTCGAGAGGGCCCATCAAACTCTGAAGGCTCAACTAAATAAAGATAAAGGAGGAACATATCCCCCCAATATCCAGCTAGCAAAAGCCTAACTACGTTAAATCTCTTTAATATTTACAATAACTCGGACTTACCCCCTATTATTCTTCACTGGCAAACACCATCAACCCTCCCATCTATTAAGGTCAAATGGAGAGACCCACTCGATAAAATTTGGAAAGGGCCTGACCCATTATTGACCATGGGAAGGGGTTAAGCATGCGTTATCCCTCAAAATTTCTCTAAACCTGTCTGGGTTCCTGCCCGCCATGTCCGACAAGACCCGCAGGATGGCGCTGTTATTCCTGAAGAACAAGAAATACTACAAGAGGACCAGATGCAGGATACATCCCAGGACCCGTAATACGACATGACAGAACCTACAAAATCTGGCTCACAGAGACCTCTCTCCTACCCTTTCCCTGTATGTCATATGTTATAACTGGCCAGTTGTTTTTGTGAGTGAGTGTGTTGAATGACCAAAAAAAATTTTTTTTGCATGACCCATCTGCTCGGAGTACTCTAAAAGGTAATTGGCTTTATATAAAAATGCTGGATGCAGCCAAAGTTTCTGGAGACGTCCAGAAACATTCCAAATTTTTTTTTCTTTCTCCCTCTTTTGATTTTTATATATAGTTTTGGTATATATGTAAGTGTTTAGTCTTAAACTGTGTGACTAATGACGGATATAAATTTGTTTTTAAAATAATATGTTTTTATAACAAAAGTTCTTTTTCCTCCAGTTTGTTATAACTAAATGTTTATGGGTATGTCTCAAGTTTGGTAACACTAACTTAACGGTCAAAAGTGTAACCCTACAGCTACACTATTACCAGACAAGGTAAAAATTAATTTGTTAAGGTAACTAACTATTTAGGTAAAAGTCTAAATGTTTAACGTGACTATTCATTCCCAAAACTAAAATATATAAATTTTATATACAGGACACCTTTGAAGGGCCCCCAAAGGTGCCCTGTAAACTATCTTGTTGAAATTAATCCACAACAGATCTGGCATCAATCTGGCACTGTAAACGTTAAAATCATTGTCACAAATATGCGTTAACTCTCTAAGCAATTTGAGTCTGTTTAAAATACATATTTTAGCTAAAATTGGTCTCAAGATCCTGCGGTAGAGACAGGAGGTCACATTAGATGACCTTTAAATAAAATCATAAAGAGATTTTAAACCAATTATAATCATCGAGGTATCCACTATAACAAACCTATAACTTGTTACAAGTTCAAATTAATCACGAGAAGCAGATTGTTTGTGTTTCTTTCACAGGAATCCCGGAAAAACCATCTGAACCCCTGCACACCCTGACGTCACCCACTAGATGGCACGACTACAGTGGCACACCCCCCAAAACCCTAGATGTCACTCAACGCGATCTGAAGAACCTGATATACAGACTCCAAGGACAGAACTTTCTTAATGCCTGCTTGCCGTTCCTGCTTCTGACCTGCCTGTCACGTGTTGGTGGTTCCAGCTGGCTATCTACAGAAAAGCAAAATTCCAGCAGTTGACCTCCCTCATGCAGTGTCGCATCCCCTGCCAATTCTTCCCCTAGCCATCTACTTCGGACTGAGACTTGTATCAGACTTTCTGACATACCCTATATCCATTTTCTCTGCGTATTTTAGCTTGTCTGCCTTCAGACCGGAGCTGAGGATCTCGGCCAGGGGACCCAGTTTCAGCAGGGAGCCCGGGAGGTTCGGGATCTGTCCAGAATTCATAGCACGAGGGCAGGCGGGCCAGCCTTGTAGAAGGCGCGGGCCGAGGTGCCCAGGGGTGGCGGCCATGATAGGCCACCGCGGCCCTGCCCCATGGCCCTGTCATGTCTGCTGCCCTGTTCCATGGCCCTGTCATATCTGCTGCCCTGCTTGCAGTGGCTGAGCAGCGTGGAGGGATCCCGTGCCCAGTGCCCTGTGCCACGCGGTGGAGAGCCGGCTCCTGTGGGCTGGCCTGCGTGTTGGCATTGGGCTCCTGTGTGGTGGCATCGGGCTCCTGCGTGCTGGCGTCGGGCTCCTGTGTGCTGGCATCCTGGGGGCTGCGGGGCTGCGGGCGCGGTGCGCGGGGTTGTCTGGGCGCAGCCGGCTGGCTGACTGGCTGGCTGGCTGCTCCACCAGGTGGAAACGGCAGCTCCGCGCCTCGCCCCCCCGCCCACTGGCTCCTCTCGACTCCGCTGGCTGTTCTGAGTGCGCCCGAGCAAGTGGAAACCACAGAGTGGTCCAGAGATAAATGTTCCAGAAACAGCAAAACAGTCTCGCGAAGAAAGGGCAGAGGCCTTTGGAGATCTCTTCACAAGCAGAAGAGAAGGCCATAGTACATAGATAGCAAAATTGTCTTCACTTATCTGAGAGATGCACAGGTCAGGTCCACGTGGGCGCCATTTGTTGTTAAAATTTGGAGGCTCCAGCAGGCTGGGCTAGCGTCGCGGCGGTAGACAGAGACTCGAGGACACATGGCTGGGCAGGGAAGCTGTATTTCTTTATTCAGAAACAACGATTCATAAACTAACCCAAACTAATCACCAAACAGAACTATCCTGCATCCTTCTCACATGGCGGCACCAAGAACTCTTGAACTCTGCAACTCTCGAACTCTCTCAGGGTTCCTTGGGGCGGGGACAAGCGGGCCCGCGAAACTAGCAGGACTGAACCAATTTTTCTGGCAGGGGGAGAGCCAGAACAACCCAATGTAAAGCATACAACAGACTGCTCGGTCCATACTCCCAGTCTGCCTCTCTCTTTCCCTAGTAGGGTGGGTCTCTGGGGAAGCGGAGCTCCAGGACACATTGGTGTCCTTTTTGATGTATGCCATTCTTACAGGAGTGAGGTGGTATCTTAGTGTTGTCTTAATTTGCATTTTTCTGACAATCAGTGACCTAGAGCAGTTTTTCATGTGTTTGTTAGCCTTTTGGATCTTCTCTGAGGTGAATGTTTTGTTCATATCCTCTGCCCATTTTTGGATGGGGTCATTTGCTTTTTTGGTGCTAGGTTTGCTGAGCTCTTTATATATTTTGGTGATTAGTTTCTTGTCTGATGTATGGCATGTGAAGATCTTCTCCCATTCTGTGAGGGGTCTCTTTCTTTGTTTAATAGTTTCTTTGGATGTGCAGAAGCTTTTCAATTTGATGTAGCCCCATTGGTTTGTTTCTGCTTTAGTCTTCCTTGCAATTGCGTTTGATTCATCAAAGATGTCCTTGAGGTGTAGGTGGGAAACTGTTTTACCAAAGTTTTCCTCTAAGTATTTGATTGTTTCTGGTCTGATATCCAGGTCTTTGATCCATTTGGAGTTGATTTTTGTTTCTGGTGAGATAAAGTGGTTCATTTTCATTCTTCTGCCTGTTACAACCCAGTTTTCCCAGCACCATTTATTGAAGAGAGCCTCCTTCTTCCATTTAATCCTTTGGGATTTTCCCTTTTTTATTGCCTTTTTATTTTACCTTTTTTATTGCCCTTGCTTATCATTGTTTTTATTATTGTTGTTGTTGTTATTGCTGTCATGTTGTTGGATAGGACAGAGAGAAATGGAGAGAGGAAGGGAAGACAGAGTGGAGGAAAGATAGACACCTGCAGACCTGCTTCACCACTTGCGAAGCGACTCCTCTGCTGGTGGGGAGCTGGGGGCTTGAACCGGGATCCTTAACCTGCTTCACCACTTGCGAAGCGACTCCTCTGCTGGTGGGGAGCTGGGGGCTCGAACCGGGATCCTTAACGCTGGTCCTTGGGCTTTGTGCCATGTGCCCTTAACCTGCTCCGCTACTGCCTGGCCCCTTATATTTTACTCTTTGTGGGACAATGGAACACACCAGTAGGCTAACGCTGGCTAATGGACTTGTGTTTGCAACCTCTGTTGTGCACAGTACATGGCTTTAATGTCTCCTGACTCTTAGAAGGAATGCCAGTTCAGATTAAATGCCTCAGTATTTAAGGTTGGTGAGGTAGCTTAACTGGTAGAGTTCAGGGCTTACATGTCTGAACTTGCAGTGCGATGCCAGCGATGCACGTGCCAGAGTGGTGCTCTGACTTCTGTCTCTGTCATGCCGTCTATTGCTAATTTTAATTTTTATCATTATCAGGGGTAACTTTGTCAGCTAAAGAGACAGAGATGGAAAGGCAGAGAAAGAGGGAAAGAATCAATAGCACTAGGAACTTCTTCCAGTGTGACAGGGGCTGGGTGGCACACATAGCAAAGCAACACGCTCTCCAACAGAGCTATTTTGTCAGTCCTCTCTCACATTGTTTAAATAATAAAGTAAGCCCTCCCCCGGCAGTGGTACACAAGATGGAGTTCACCTGTGACCGTGCTCAAGGACCTGGGTTTGAAACCCCTCTCACCTGCAGGGAAGAAGCTTCATGAGTGTGAAGCAGGTTTGCAGGTGTCTTTCTATATATTCCCACCGCACTCTATTGCTTTCTGTCCTAGTAGAAAAGTAAGGATGGGGGGCTAGGTGGTGGCACACCTGGTTAAGTGCACACATTTCAGTGGTCAAGGACCTGGGTTCAAGCCCCTGGCCCCCACTTGAAGGGGGAAAGCTTCACAAGTGGTGAAGCAGGATTGCAGGTGTCTCTCTGTCTCTCTACCTCCTCCTCCCCTCTTAGTCTCTCTCTGTCTCTATCCAAAACTATGTGTACATGGAAGGGGAAAATGCTGCTGGGAGCTGTGGACTCAGTGCTGGCAGCAAACCCCAGAAGTAACCCTGGTTGCAATAAGAAAATAAAATAATATAATATGAGGGTTGGGTGGTAGTGCAGCAGGTTAAGCGCACATGGTGCGAAGCACAAGGATGGGGAGTTAAAGATCCTGGTTCGAGCCCCCAGCTCCCTACCTGCAGGGGGGTTGCCTCACTGGCGGTGAAGCAGGTCTGCAGGTGTCTATCTCCCCCCTCCCATCTTCCCTATCTCTCTCAGTTTCTCTCTGTCCTATCCAACAACAACAACAGCAATAACAACATCAACAAGGGCAACACAAATGGAAAAAATGGCCTCCAGGAGCAGTGGATTCATCGTGCAGGCACTGAGCCCAGCAATAACCCTGGAGGCAAATATATATATATATATATATATATATATATATATATATATATATATTACATATGTCATGGTGGCATGGAGTTCCCTCAAAGAGATTCCATTTAATTTAAAGAAAATGGGGGAAATTGCTAGTTTTTTAAAAAAATATATATTTATTAATGAGCAAGAAAGAGAGAAGGGGAGGAAACCAGAGCATTACTGTTGCATATGCAATGTAAGGATCCAGCCACCGTGCTATCATCCTGACCACACATTTGCCAGTTCTTAAATATCTGATGCTCAAAGCATCTTGTAACACAAATACTGGTTTCAGAATCTAACTAAGCTCTTCTCTCCCCCCATCCCTCCCCTCCCTTCCCCTCCCCTCCCCTCTCTCTCCCTCTCCCTCTCCCTCTCCCTCTCCCTCTCCCTCTCCCTCTCCCTCCCCCTCCCCTCCCCTTTCCCTTCCTCTCCCTTCCCCTCCTGTCCCCCTTCCCCATCCCTCTTTCCCCTTCCCTCCCCCTCCCCTCCCCCTCTTCTCCTCCTCCTCCTTCTTTTGCCTCCATGGTTATTGCTGGGGCTTGGTGCCTGCACTAGGATTCCACTGCTCCTGGTGGTCATCTTTTTTCCATTGCTTTTGTTGTTGTTGGATAGGACAGAAAGAAATTGAGAGAGGAGGAGAAGACAGAGAGGGGGAGAGAAAGATAGACATCTGCAGACCTGCTTCACTGCTTGTCAAGTGATTCCCTTGCAGGTGAGGAGCAGGGGGCTCGAACCTGGATGCTTGCGTTGGTCCTTGTATTTCACACTATATACATTTAACCCAGTGCACTACTGCCCGGCCCCCACAACTGTGCTCTTCTTAGCCAGTGTTTGGGAGTTCTTTAGTCAAGTATGGAGAGAGAGCAATCATCACCCCCAGAAACCAAGCCTCATTCAGGATGTGAGCAAACATCCCTTCCAAAATGAGATCTTTTCTAACAATCACTATTGTGTGTCCACATGGAGTCTTCTCTGCTCTGAAGAAAAACCAAACAGTCACATGAAACCAGTTTCTTTTGTTTCTTTTAGTTTACTGTTATTATTTTGTCTCCAAGGTTATTGCCGGGGCTCAGTGCTGGCACTATGTCTCTACTGCTCCTAGAGGCCATTTTTTCCCCCATTTTATTGGATAAGACAGAGAGAAATTGAGAGGGGAGGGGAAGATAGAGAGGCGCAGAGAAAGAGAGACACCTGCAGATCTGCTTCACCGTTTGTGAAGCGACCCTCTTGCTGATGTGGAGCCGGGGGCTTTAACCAGTGTCGCTTTGTAATATGAACACTTAACCCGGTGTGCTATTGCCTGGCCCCACATGAAACCAGTTTCCGTAGCTGGTTTAATTCCCTAAAGTCTCAACATCTGACTGATAATTCGTATTACTGAATTATCAGTAGAACTGAAGTAGAACTGAAGATAATTCGTGTCTTTGTTCTTTGCTCTCAGAGTCTCTAGTTCTTTTTTTTAATATTTATTTATTTATTTATTCATTCCCCTTTGTTGCCCCTGTTTTTTTATTGTTGTGGTTATTTTGTTGTTGTTGTTGATGTCGTCATTGTTGCATAGGACAGAGAGAAATGGAGAGAGGAGGGGAAGACAGAGAGGGGGAGAGAAAGATAGACACCTGCAGACCAGCTTCACCGCTTGTGAAATCACTCCCCTGCAAGTGGGGAGCCGGAGGCTAGAACCGGGACCCTTACGCTGGTCCTTGCACTTTGCACCACCTGCGCTTAACCCGCTGTGCTACCGCCCAACTCTCTCTAGTTCTTCTAAACATATTTGAGATGAGACAAAATTGTTTTCCTTCTCACTTACAGAGTAGTTTTCTAACAACTGCACAGCATATTTTAATTGCAAATGCTGTGACTCCAAATAGCTAGGCAAATCAGCATAAAGGCAGAACTGAAAGTTCAAACCCACAGCTCCCGACTGTGGGGGGGGGGGTGTCGCTACACAGGTGGTGAGGCAGGTCTGCTGGTGTCAAAAAAATAAAATTAAAATATTTTTATTTATTTATTACTGAATGTTTATTTATTATTTATTACTGAATAGACAGAAATAGAGAGGGAAGGGAGAGAGAGGGAGAGAGATAGACACCTGCCCACTGCTCCCCACTCATGAAGCTTTCCCACCTGCAGTGGGGAACCAGGGGATTGAACCTGAGTTCTTGTGCACTGTAATGTGGATGCTTAACCAGGTGTGCTACCTCCTGGCCCCCCCGGTGTGATTCTCTAATACATTCACTCTACATATTTCATATTCTATTTTTTATAGTTCATACATTGATGACATCTTTATATTTTTCATTTTTTGATATATGTTTGCTACCTGTTTCTTCTGCATGTCTCCACTGGAACAGAATGTTTCTCATCTATATAGCCTCAATTAAGAAACATTTATCTACAGAGAGAGGGAGAGGGAGAGGGAGAGAGAGGGAGAGAGAGGGAGAGAGAGGGAGAGAGAGGGAGAGAGAGGGAGAGAGAGGGAGAGAGAGGGAGAGAGAGGGAGAGAGAGGGAGAGAGAGGGAGAGAGAGGGAGAGAGAGGGAGAGAGAGGGAGAGAGCAGAGCTGCCCTGTGCCACAACACAGGAGTCCAATCTAGGACCTTGGGGGCTGGGCAGTGGTTAAGCACACATATTACCAAGCACAAAAACCAGGGTTCGAGTTCCCAATCCTTCAATCCTTACCTGGGGGGTGGGGTGGGGGGGGGGTACTTCACAGGTGGTGAAGCAGGTCTGCAGGTAAAATGAGCTCGAGGAGTGGTGGGTTTATAGTGCCCGCACCAAAGCCCGAGCGATAACCCTGGTGGCAATAAAATAAAATAAATAAGTGGTCCGGGAAGTGGCGCAGTGATAAAGCTTTGGACTCTCAAGCATGAGGTCCTGAGTTCAATCCCCCCCAGAAGCACACGTGCCAGAGCGATGTCTGGTTCTTTCTCTCTCCTCCTATCTTCCTCATTAATAAATAAATAAAATCTTTTAAAAAAACACCACTGAATTAAAAAAAAATAAGATAAATAAGTAAATAAATAAGTAGATTTCAAATTCAGGCCCTTATGCTTGCAAGTCCTGTGCTCTGGACTCTCCCTTTGGCTGCAGAGACTCTAAATTTTATTCTTTCTGCTGTGCCAAACCTTGTGTGGAGAGCAGATGCCTTACCAAATGCTGCACCAATGAATCACGGGGTAAAAACAATCTGCCCTGGCAAACCTTTCTCTAAAGATCTGCAACGCAGATCCCTAGTTGAGGCTTTTTATCAAGAACAAATACTTTCTCTCGTTGAAAGAGCTCCTTGTGATCTGGTGAAGAAAGGAACAGAACAACGCATTATGCAACTTCAATGTGAAAAGTGGAAAGAGAGCGTGTGGGACTGACTGTTGAGGAGTCGGTGCTGAGGAAGAGCTTACTCATCAGCGAGTCTATATTTAGGCGCTCACTGCTGGAATGCTTTCAAGAATACAGCAGCTCCCATGAGTATGTAAGTGGGCCAGCCGTGTGCAATTAAACAATGAAGCAAATGAAACCGGAGCCAAAGACCTGAAATTGCATTATCCCATTTGTTTGCTTAAAGAAAGAAAAGAAAGACTTCGGGGCCAGGTGGGGATGCGTATGGTTGAAAACACATGCTATTAAAGCACAAGACACTGAATTCAAACCCCTGGTCTCCACCTGCAGGAGGGAAGCTTCATGAGTGACACAGCAGTGCTAAAGGTGGATAGGACAGAGAGAAATGGAGAGGAGAGGGGAAGACAGAAGGGGAGAGAGAGACACCTGCAGACCTGCTTCATGGCTTGTGAAGGGACTCCTCTGCAGGTGGGGAGCCGGGGACTTGAAACGGGATCCTGTCTCTTTCTTTCTTTTTCTATCTGCTCACCCCCTTTTGATTTCTCTCTCTCTATCCAATAAGTAGATAAACAAAATATATATTTAATTTTTTTTCGAACTTTAAAAAATTTTTTATTTTAATTAATTAATTAATTAATTTACTTATTCCCTTTTGTTGCCCTTGTTGTTTTATTGTTGTAGTTATTCTTGTTGTCCTTGTTGTTGGATAGGACAGAGAGAAATGGAGAGAGGAGGGGAAGACAGAGTGGGAGAGAGAAAGACAGACACCTGCAGGCCTGTCGCTTCACCACTTGTGAAGCGACTCCCCTGCAGGTGGGGAGCCGGGGTCTTGAACCGGGATCCTTACACCAGTCCTTGAGCTTTGTGCCATGTGCACTTAACCTGCTGTGCTACCGCGTGATTCCCCTATATTTAAATTTTTTTAAAGAATTTATTTATTTATTAATGAGAAAGATAGGAGGAGAGAGAAAGAACCAGGCATCACTCTGGTACATGTGCTGCTGGGAGTTGAACTCAGGACCTCATGCTTGAGAATCCGATGCTTTATCCACTGTGCCACCTCCTGGACCACATATTTAAAAATTTTATTAGCTTTATTTATTGCCTAGAGACAGCCAGAAACCAAAAGGGAAGGGGAAGATAGGGAGGTAGAGAGACAGAAAGACACCACTCGCAAAGCTTTCCCTCTGCATATGCGGACTGGGGTCTCAAAGGTCTCAAACCTGGATCCTTGCACAGTGGGAATATTTTCTCAAAGATTCTCTGTGGCCATACCATATTAAGTGGTCATAGATGCAAACACATTTGAATTTCTGCTCGTTTTTGCATTTTGATTATCTTAATGTGCGATTTCTTTAAGAAAAGCCGGGGGGTGGGTGCTGGGGGGGTGGCACACATGGTAGAGTGCACACGCTATCTTCTTCAAGGACCTAGGTTCAAGCCCCTGGGCCCCAACTGCAGGGGGAACGCTTCACAAGCAATGAAACGGTGCTGCAGGTGCTTCTCTTTAATTCCCCTCTACCTTCCTCTTCCCTCTCACTGTCTGTTTCTTTCTTTTTTTTTTTCATATTTATTTATTTATTTATTCCCTTTTGTTGCCCTTGTTTTATGGTTGTAGGTATTCTTGTTGTCGTCGATGCTGGATAGGACAGAGAGAAGTGGAGAGGGGAGAGTAAGACAGAGAAGGGGAGAGAAAAAGAGACACCCGCAGACGTGCTTCACGGCTTGTGAAGGGACTCCTCTGCAGGTGGGGAGCCGGGAGCTCAAACCGGGATCCTTAAGCCAGTCCTTGTGCTCTGGGCCACCTGCACTTAACCCGCTGCGCTACTGCCCGACTCCCTGTATCTCTGTTTCTATCCAAAATAAAATAAAAGAGAGGATGGGGAGTTTAAGAAAGATTGGAAGTGGGACACAGGAGGCAAAGACATAGTACATAGCTATACAGGATTCTGGCCACCAGCAGGTGAGTAAGGTGCCATGTATTATTCACTTTCAGAAAAGTGAAAAGAACATCTTTTTCCAAAACAGAGACCCCAGATCTTCATCTGCAATATTCTAGCCTTTAGGTTCATGATTAGTCAACACTTTGTTCTGCTTTTTTTTTTTTAATATTTATTTTATTTATTTATTCCCTTTTGTTGCCCTTGTTGTTTTATGGTTGTAGTTATTATTGTTGTT
This sequence comes from Erinaceus europaeus, assembly GCF_950295315.1. Taxonomy (NCBI): domain Eukaryota; kingdom Metazoa; phylum Chordata; class Mammalia; order Eulipotyphla; family Erinaceidae; genus Erinaceus; species Erinaceus europaeus. The sequence goes on from NC_080174.1 coordinate 9,076,534, forward strand.
GTCATTGTTGGATAGGACAGAGAGAGGAGGGGAAGACAGAGGAGAGGATATAAAGATAGACACCTGCAGACCTGCTTCACCACCTGTGAAGCAACTCCCCTGCAGGTGGGGAGCCGGGGTTCAAACCGGGATCCTTATGCCGGTCCTTGTGCCGGTCCTTGTGCTTTGCGCCACCTGCGCTTAACCCGCTGCGCTACAGCCCGACTCCCCTTTGTTCTGCTTTCTATCTTAACTCTTTCTCAGCCACCATGTTCCAGATGCTACCATAATACCAACCTGACTTTCCTGGGCAGACAACCCCACCAATGTGTCGTGGAACCCTGCTTCCCTGGAACCCTGCCCCACTAGGGAAAGAGAGAGACAGGCTGGGAGTATGGATTGACCTGTCAATGCTCATGTTCAGCGGGGAAGCAATTACAGAAGCCAGACCTTCCACCTTCTGTACCCCATAATGATCTTGGGTCCATACTCCCAGAGGAATAAAGAATAGGGAAGCTGTCAGGGGAGGAGATGGGATACAGAATTCTGATGTGGGAGTTGTGTGGAAATATACCCCTCTTATCCTATGGTCTTGTTGGTGTTTCCATTTTATAAATAAGAATATATATATATATATATATATATATATATATATATATATTATCTAGCCTACAGTAGATGCAAGTCAAGGTCTCAAAAAAGAATCTATCTTATTTGAATGTACCCAGATGTCAAGATTAATAAGCTAGGTGGCAGCAACTTTTAAAATTAATGCCCTTTTTATTATTTTTTTATTATTATTATTAGTGCTTTAATAGTGGTTTAGAAGATCACACACCCCACCCACCACCAAAGTTCCTCGTCACCAACCCCCCCTACCCCACCCCACCCCCACATGCAACCATTATGATTCTCACAAAGTTTCAAAGTCAGTTTGACTGCTTTTTGTTTCGGTGCAAGTTTATGTGTTTCAAGCTCTCAATTCCACATATGAGCAAAACCATCCCACCATGGTCTCTCACCTCGTTAGTTATTTTACTAAGCATAATCCCCTCCAGCTCTATCCATTTTGTCTCCAAGAACACAGTATCATCTTTTTTGATTGCAGAATAGTATTCCGTGGAGTGTATATCCCATAACTTCATCTAGCCCTTTGTTGTGGGGCACTTAGGCTGCTTCCACTTTTTGGCTATTGTGAATAATGTAGCTATGAGCATAGGGGTGTATATGTCCCATCTTTTTTTTCTATAAACTTACAAAAATGTCTATAAATTATTTATTTGTTATATAGAGACAGAGAAATTAAGATGGGAGGGGGAGATAGAGAGGGTGAGAGACAGAGAGACACTTGCAGCCCTGCTTCACCACTTGTGAGAAGCTTTCCCCCTGCAGGTGGGGATCAGGGGCTTGAACCTGCGTCCTTGTGCACTGTCATGTGTGTGCTTAACCAGGTGTGCCTTGTCCCTTCAAATTGGTGTTTGCATGTCCTCTGGGTAAATGTCTCAGGGTGGGATTGCAGAATCATAAAGTATTTGCAGTTTATTTGTCTGTGGATCTTCCAGTCTGTTTTCCATAGGGACCTGTGGCCAACTCAGCTACAATTTAAACCTGAGTGTGAACGAGGAGCCTAAGTCAGCGTGAAAAGACTGATGGGAGTTTCTCCAAGCTGTCAGTTACTGGAGAGAGTGGAGGCAGGAATGCCCCCTGAGCACGGACTCCACTGGAATGAAACTCATTGCTGAGCAAAGGCATCATGCTCTCTGCACCCCTAACTCTCCAGGTCCTCCTTAAATTAACCCATGAGAAACTGTGCCAATTTGCCACTCACAGAGGGCAGTCACTTTCACTTGGGTAAGAAGCTGATGTTGAGAGTGAGAGGTTCTAGAGTTTCATTTTGCTGCATTTCAGTTTCAGAGAGTAAGTAGCAATATCCGCCGCTGGCTGGTGATGGGACAGAGAGAACGAAGTCGTTGGCAAGAAGGTGTGGAGGGAGGGATCGGAGTGGGGATAGAGGGCCGGGGACTGAGTGTGGAAGAGCCCGGGTCTTTATTTCACTGCAGACCTTAGCGATCATCACAAGGTAGTTCAAATGTATATTTTGTGGTGGGGGGGCTGGGTGGTGGCGCACCTGGCTGAGCGCACATGTTACAGTGCACAAGGACCTGGGTTCAAGCTCCTGGTCCCCACCTGCAGGGGGGAAGCTTCACAAGTGCAGGTATCTCTCTGTCTCTCTCTCTCTCCCTCTTTTTTTTTTAAATTTTTAAAAATATATTCATTTATTTTCCCTTTTGTTGTCCTTGTTTTATTGTTGTAGTTATTGTTGTTGTTATTGATGTCATCATTGTTGGATAAGACAGAGAGAAATGGAGAGAGGAGGGGAAGACAGAGAGGGGGAGAGAAAGAGAGACACCTGCAGACCTGCTTCACCGCCTGTGAAGCGACTCCCCTGCAGGTGGGGAGCCGGGGGCTCGAACCGGGACCCTTATCCCAGTCCTTGCACATCATGCTATGTGCGCTTAATCTGCTGTGCTACTACCCGACTCCCTCTCTCTCCCTCTTAATTCCTCTTCCCCTGTCGGGGTCTCCGGCGGGGTGATCTCCAGGAGAAAGGTAATGGACCGGTTCTTTCTCGCTCGTGCAAGGGACGACACGAAGTAAAGACACCGGGGAGACCTGCAGTGTGCTCAGATCTCAGATCTCAGGTCTTGTTTATTAGCAGGTGGACATGAGTTAAATAGAAAACCAAACAAAGAACATTATTCAAATATGTCAGCAATTACAGGTTTCTTAAAGGTCAGCTTGCCCCTATGGTAGGGGGCTGGCAGTCATGCAGAATTGATGCAGATACAGAAAGATCAAGATAATTAGTCTCCTGATGCAGGCATTTAATTACCCAAAGGCATTTGAGGGGAGGAGAGAGGCTGAACCAGTTAAGGCAAGATAGAGAGAAGATTTAAGCAAGGTTTGATGCAAATTGAGGACATCAAAAGGTACTGCTAGGAGTGTGTGATAAGGTGTGTTCTCCTCTGTGAACTTTGAGTAAGTGAATCTTAAGGTAGGCGTCCATGTGGCCTGCGGTTAATGGAGGGAAGTATTGGGGTTTCTGTGGGCTTGAGAGACTAACAAGGCAAGCTTAGTCTGGGAGACTTTTTCCCTCTTGGCTCACCTCTATGACTAGAGAGACTTACAAGCGGGGTGTCTATCCAGACCTCCATCCAAGGATGGAAGAGCTCCCCTATGCTCTACCAAGCTATCACATAGTCCCACACTCCCCTGTCAATTTCTCTCTGCCTCTATGCAATATAAATAAGTTGAAAAAACAGAAATATTAAAAAAAATTACAGTTATATTGCTGGGATCTCACACATAGGCAATTTCACTGCTCCCCAGCAGATTTCTCTCATTTTTTTTATCTCATGGAGAGAGAGAAAGAGAGAATGAGAGAGGGAGAGAGAGAGAGAAGAACCATTCATGGAGATTTCCCCAGTATAGTGGTGCCCCTGTATGGTCCAGTGTCCCACCCCATCAGGAACAGAACCCAGGGCTTCACATAGTAGGGCACATACTCCTTATCAGGAACAATATTTTGCTTAGTCCATTAATAGTTGTGTGAGGCTGGGAAGAAAACTCAGCCTTGGTACGCTGGACTTGCAAACCTGAGGTCTAAGAGGTCCCTGGTACACCACTTGCCAGAGCCAATCAGTTCTGTGGTCTTTGGAACACTTTATTTGATTTCTTTCTGTTGACAGAGACAGAGAGAAATAGAGAGGGAAGAGTGTGTGGAGAGGGAGAGAGAAAGAGAGGCCCCTACAGCTCTGCTTCACTGGCTGTGGAGCTCCCCTCCTTGAGTGGAGGACTAAGGGTTTTTGAACCCGGGTCTTTGCCAACACGATGATGTGTGTGCTCTCCTAGGTGTGCCACTGCCCAGTTTCCATGCGTGGGTCCTTGTGCATTGTGGGACTGTGTGGAAGCTTGGTAGAGCTTAGGGGAGCTCTCCCATCCTTGGATGGAGGTCTGGAAAGACACCCCACTTGTTAGCCTCTCTTCTTATAGAGATGAGCCAAGAGGGAAAAGTCTCCCAGACTCCGTTTCTCTCTGTTAGTCTCTCAAGCTCACAGAAAACCTACAGGCCTCTCACACTTAGTTTCTCCCTGCTAGCAGCAGGCCAAATGGCTGCCTGCTTTAGGGTTCACTCAAAGTTTACACATCCACTTCACCTTTTGATCACAAAGGACAACACACTCTATCATACACCCCTAACACCAGACAGTGAAAAGTCCCCAAAATCTTATTTCCTTGTGTCCGTTGATATCTATGATTTACATCAAGTTTTGTTTTTCTTTTCTCTACCTCACCTTACTGGTTTAACCCCTATGCTTCTCTCAAATGCCTTTGGATAATTAACTTGCCTGCATCATGGAGACTAATTGTCTGACCTTTATGTATCTGCATCAATTCTTGTCATACCAGCCCCCTACCATAAGGGGCAAGCTGACCTTTAAGAAACCTGTAATTTCTGACACATGTGAAAAATGTTCTTTGTTTAACTCTCTATATAAACCTGTACCCATCCCCCCAAAAAATGAGTGTTTGTACCAAAATACTCCCCGAAGCCTCCTGTCTGAATCGCTGGGCCCTGAGAGCCAGTGAGGGAGGTTTGGAGGCTTGCCCCCTGGCTGGATCCCCTCCATGGGAGTGCCAGCAGTGCATAGTAATGTGTGCTCTCTACCAGGGAAGTAACCTGTTGGCTCCCATGACTTAATATTTATCAGAAGTAGAATAAATACTTGAAAAAATATGTCAGGCCACCAAGTTGCCAATGTTACTGTGATTCCATCCTGACTTCTCTGGGCAGATGACCTCACCAAAGTCTCACTTCCCCAGACCCTTACCCCACTAGGGAAAGATAGAAACAGGATAGAGGTATCAATCCACCTGCCAGCACCCGTGTCCAGTGGAGAAGCAATTACAGAAGCCAGACCTTCCACCTTCTGCACCCCATAACAATTTCTAGTTCTTGCCCCCAGAGGGATAAAGAATAGGGAAGCTTCCAATGGAGGGGAGGGGATACGGAACTCTGGTGGTGGGACCTGTATGGAATTGTACCCCCCTGTTACCTTACAATCTTGCTCATCATTATTAACTCATGCATAAAAAATTAAAAAATAGAAAGATATGCTTAGCTAAGTAAAATCATTTGACTTACAAAGATTGCTTGGAGGGTTCATATGCATTCCCAGTTAGTAATGGAACTTTAAGGGGGGAGAGAAAAAAAAAGCTAGTGGCCATGAGTGTTCTTATTGAAAATTATGCTATCAGGGTTAATATAATTGGCATTTGGTTTGAGGCACGCTGGAATGTTGTCAGCTTTTAGCCAAAGATACGGAAGTGTAAGCAAAAAGCAGCAAACACTTTCTCAGTCTGCTCCCACTGTAAGTTCATAGTTGAACCATTTCATCATTGTATGATTGGCGTTTGGAATCACTCCGGAGCTTGGTATTGTGTGGAGACCTGCTGGTGGCATGATAAAGGCATTTGGTTGATTGCAAGTAAAATCCTTAAACACAATTCTATAAAACTCACGAAAAAGGAATTACACTGACTGGTGTAGTCAGTAAAAGAACGCTCCAAAATATCAAAGTGTTTCAAAATGTCGCCACTTTGTGGTGATCACAGTCCTTGCAGTCATTGAGAATGACCTTCCCCTTAAGTAAACCAGCCAATGTAATCCCCAGTGCTTTCAGTTTCCTCATTTTTTGTCTCAAGATAGAAGGGCCAATCTTTTTTTTTTTTTTTTTTTTTTGGAATGGTCAAATTGAGGTAGACTTATAAAATTGGAAAAAAATTGCTGTATAACAAAAACATGGGTAAAAGTCACAAACACATCTTGAAAAAAAAATCCACGGACAACACTGCATGATTTCCTTTTATTTTTTTCCCCTCACTGCTCAACTCTGGTTTATGGTGGTGTGGGGGATTGAACCTGAGACTTTGGAGCCTTAGGCAGAAGAGTCTCTTTGCATAACCATTATGTTATCTCCCCCTGCTCCAACATTGCATGGTTTTATTTATGAAGATTCAATAGCTGGCAAAACTAATCAAAGATAAGGAGATTCTGTATCCAGTGAAAGTAGAAATCACATATGAACCTGTAATACTACTAATAAATATTTCTCTGAGGAATATGAAAACATTAGTTTGAAAAAGGGGACTTGTACCGCTATGTTCAAAACAGCACTCTTCACAACACCCCAGATATGGAATCAACTGAAATTTCTACTAACAAATAACTCGATAGAGAAGTTATCAAACACTCTCCCCCCGTCACATGCCCTTCCCACTATCAGCCACCATAGTTCTCATGAAGGCTATGAGTAAGTTCTGCTGTCAGCTCTAGTTATTTATATTCCACAAGTAAGGAAAAGGACTGAGTAATCATTCTTTACTTCCTTACTGATTTAAATTAATGCAATTGTATCATGTTCTATCCTTTTTTTTTTGTCTCCAAAGGCACAATTTTATAATTATATCTTTTTAATGGCAAAGTAGTATTCCACTGTATGTATATATCTGGCCTTCAATGTAAAGCAGCAGTGGTAGGGACTGCCCCACTCTTTGAAGGGAGGCTGGGTTGGCTTACTTTGTCACACGAGGAAGACTGGTCCTGAATTGAGTGCAGCCTAGAATGTTCCCAGCTGTTGCCATGGACTTCGCGCTCAGACTGACAGGGACTCAGAGGTCACACAGGCTAAATGTAAGTAGATTTGGGTCCCAGGTCAGATTGAGGGGATAAATAGTTAATTGTATTTATATATTCTTTTTTAAAAAAAATATTTATTTTATTTATTTATCCCCTTTTGTTGCCCTTGTTGTTTTCTTGTTGTAGTTATTGTTGTTGTCGTCATTGTTGAATAGGACAGAGAGAAATGGAGAGAGATGGGGGAAGACAGAGAGAGGGAGAGAAAGACAGACACCTGCAGACCTGCTTCACCACTTGTGAAGCGACTCCCCTGTAGGTGGGGAGCTGGGGGCTCGAACCGGGATCCTTACGCCAGTCCTTGCGCTTTGCGCCACCTGCGCTTAACCCACTGTGCTACAGCCCGACTCCCGTATTTATATATTCTATTCAACAATATATAAATATATTCTGGGAGCTATTCTCTGCCCTAACTCAGCTTTCTAGTCCTATTCTCAACTCTGACACCATCTTCCCAGATAATATTTTTAGTCTGCCTGCATATTAACTATCAAGCTCCAGCAAAAATTACTAAAGTCATCAGCCCTTAGGAACATACCTAAAAGAAGCTTCCTAGTTTCTTTCCACCCTAAGGTCCCTACTTGCTTGGGCTATAGTCCTTCTTATTGGTTCCCGTTTATTAAACATTTTGTCCTGCTTTCCAACTTACTGCCTTTCAGCCACCAAATTACAGATGCTACTATGATACCATCCTGACTTCCTTGGGCAGACGACCTCACCAGTGTGACCCAGAACTCTCCTCTCCAGAGCCCTATGCCATCAGGGAAAGATAGAAACAGGCTGGGGTATGGATCCACTTGCCAACATCCATGTCCAGTGGAGAAGCAACTACAGAAGCCAGACCTTCCACCTTCTGCACCCCATAAAGAATTTTGGTCCATACTAGAGGGGAAGAAATGTTAGGGGAAGATGACTAGAGGACTCTGAACTCCAATTTTATCAGGACCCAGAGAAAGAAGAGGAAAAAGAGGAAAGGCATTTGGAAGTAGTAACAGGTGTAGGTGTGATTTAGAAAGGCGGAGAAGACAGGATCATGGGGAAAAAATGGGCAAATACAGATACATAGTTATAGATAATCGTCAGTCCATTTCTGTGACCTTGGGAGAACTACTGCAGTTTTCAGTGGAGGGAACCCAGTGCCGTGTGGTGGAGGAAGAGAAGGGTTTGCCAGAGGTAGGGGTGTGTGCTGACAGCCATCTTGGGGAGATGTGAAACTATGCACCTATGTCTGTTAACAAGTCCTATAAGTCAAGATTTCCTCAATCATGTGATTAAGAAAAAGGAGACAGCCTCCTCTCACAATGGGAAAGTCTCAAGAAGGGGCCTGTCTGTGAGGAGGGCATCTTACCCAAGGAAGCTAGTCATCTGAAACATTTTTCTTTGACTTTCCAGTTTCTGGAACTGTGAGGAATCAGTGCCTGTTGTTTAAACCCTTCCTGGATGGATACAAGGTCTAGTCCCTGTAACCCACACTCTACACCTCATACTGGGGAGAGACTAGGTGAGGGACATTCATGAACCACTGCGTGGCTTTCAGCGGGAAGGGAATCCACTGAGAAACACCCTCCTACCCACTCTGAGTTGTCATTCTAGGGAATATGTTGTTTTTTTTCCCCCCCATACCTCAGCTAGTTTGTTCTTTCAAGCAAGGTATTGCATTTTGTTTTGCTTTCCAAGAAGATAAGTGGGTTGTATGTGAGATCTGAGTTGAGGGTCTTGACAGCCAAATAATGCTAAACTTTTAGGATTTGTTCAAAATAATAAATGCAGGGGGCGGGGCGGTAGCGCAGGTTAAGCGCACATGGCGCCAAATGCAAGAACCGGCATAAGGATCCCGGTTCGAGTCCTCAGCTCCCTACCTGCAGGGGAGTCACTTCACAAGTGGGGAAGCAGGTCTGCTGGTATCTATCTTTCTCTCCTCCCTTGTCTTCCCCTCCTCTCTCGATTTCTCTCTGTCCTATCCAACAGCAATAACAATAACAATAATAACAAGCACAATAAAAAATGGGAAAAACCAGCCTCCAGGAACAGTGGATTCGTAGGGCAGGCACCGAGCCCCAGCGATAACACTGGAGGTAAGTAACAATAATAACAACAACAACAACAACAATAATAGTGATAATAAACAACTCAGCATTAACCATCTTCGCAGAGGTGCTGTTACTAGGTCAGTTCAGGATTCTGTCTTAAGATCTGTTGGGCTCTATCGCCATCTGCTGGCCACGTTGAGTGGTGCCCATCATTTGCTGACTGCTCCCTGAAGTTCTAGACAAGACAAAGCAGACCTACAATTAGAAGAGTGACCTCTAGCGAACAAGCTGGGAAATTTCCTTTTCCTTTATTTTTAAAAAAACTTTTGAATTTATTTTTAGATAGAGACAGAAAGAAATTGAGAGGGAAAGGGGAGATAGAGAGACATCTGCAGCACTTCATCACCACTGGGGAAGTTTTCCCTTTGCAGGTGGGGACCGGGGGCTTGAACCCACCATATCTTTGCACCCTGTAATGACAGAGAGAGAAAGACAGAGAGAATCTGAGCATCATTCTGGCATTTCTCCCTCTCCATCCCTTCTACTTTACCCTTTCTTGTCTTAGATAAAAAATTTTTAAGGTTTTTAAAAAAATTATTTATTTATTCCTTTTTGTTGCCCTTGTTTTATTGTTGTAGTTATTATTGCTGTTGTTGTCGTCGTTGTTGGATAGGACAGAGAGAAGTAGAGAGAGGAGGGGAAGACAGAGATGTGGAGAGAAAGACAGACACCTGCAGACCTGCTTCACTTCCTGTGAAGCGACTCCCCTACAGGTGGGGAGCTGGGGGCTCGAACCCGCATCCTTAAGCTGGTCCTTGAGCTTTGTGCCACCTGCACTTAATCCGCTGCGCTACCGCCCGACTCCCCACCCCCCCTTTTTTTTTTTTTAAATCTATATGACAGAGAGGAAGGAGAGAGAGAAGCCAGAGCTCTGGTCTGGTACATGTGACACTGGGAATTGAACAGGGAACCGCAGACATGCAAGTTCAATGTTCTACCCACTGAGCTATTTCTCTGGCTGTGAAAAGCTGGTTTTAGTCCCCAGTATGGGGGGATATAAACATCATTTAACCAGTGACACAACCGATCTTTTGGGGAATGGTTGGCAGATTTATGCCGACTGACCGTGCAGGAAACCACTGGAGGGGCAGGTGTGTGAGGGCAAGAGTAGGCTACAGATAGACCACTGTAGAGAGAGAAGTTGGAAGCATCTCTTAGTTTGAAGTTTTGTGTTTTATTTTTCTTCTGTTGAAATGAAAAGCACACTGCTTCTTTGTTTTAAATCCCTTTGAAGTAAAATACAATGATCACTTTACTGCTCCTGTGAACAATGGTCTTTATTTCTTTAAATGGTCTTGGACTACATACCACATGCAAATATTTTCAAAGATTCATTTCATTTTATTTTTGGGGGGCAGGTGTATGAGCAAATCTTTCTCTTGCTCCTTTGTTGGCCTTTGCCATATTTCTACTTCTCCTCCCACTCAAATGTGGTTGGAATGAACTAAACAATGTATCTGCAAAAAGAGTAAAAGCAATTTACAGAAAGGGTTAGACCATGAAACAATGATTTTATTGCAATCTAGTATCTAGTCTATGTATTTCATGTATGTAGACATGCCATAGATTATACCAATGTTAATATTTCTGTCAGGGTCTTGTGTATATGAAATCTTACTGCTATTGGGCTACCTTTTCATTCTTTTCTTTTTAATTTTTAAATATTTTTATTCATTTTAGTGAGGCAGATACAGAGAAAACACACAGAGACAGAGAGAGAAAAGAAAGACACAGAGAGAGAAAGGGAGAGAGAGAGATAAAGAGAGAGAGAGAGGGGAAGAGGGAGAGAGAGGAGACCAGAGCACTGCTCAGCTCTGGCTGATGGTGGTGCTGGGGGGACTGAGTCTAAGTCCTCAGAGCCCCAGGCATGAGAGTCTTTTGCAGAACATTATGTTGTCTCCCCAGACCTCATTCTTTTATATTTATTTACTTATCTATTTACTTTAGAGACATAAATTGAGAGGGAGCTTGAGAGAGAAAGAGAGAGAGACAGAAAGACACCAGCAGCACTGCCTCACTGTTCATGGAGCTTCTTCTCACAGGTGGGGAGTAGAGGCGGAGCCTGGGTCCTCGCAGCTGGTGGTGTGTGTGTGTGTGTGTGTGTGTGTGTGTGTGTGTCTGTGAGTGAGTGTGTGTGTGTGTGTGTGTGTGTGAGTGTGTGAGTGTGAGTGTGTGTGTGTCTGTGTGTGTCTGTGTGTGAGTGTGTGTGTGTGTCTGTGAGTGTGTGTGTGTGTGTGAGTGTGTGTGTGTGTCTGTGTGTGTGTGTGAGTGTGAGTGAGTGTGTGAGTGTGTGTGTGTCTGTGTGTGTGTGAGTGAGTGTGAGTGAGTGTATGTGTGTGTCTGTGTGTGTGTGTCTGTGTGTGTGTGAGTGTGTGAGTGTGTGTGTGTGTGAGTGTGTCTGTGTGTGAGTGTGTGTGTGTGTGTGAGTGTGTGTCTGTTAGTGAGTGTGTGTGTGTGAGTGTGTGAGTGTGAGTGTGTGTGTGTCTGTGTGTGTCTGTGTGTGAGTGTGTGTGTGAGTGTGTGTGTCTGTGTGTGTGTGTCTGTGTGTGTGTGTGAGTGTGAGTGAGTGTGTGAGTGTGTGTGTGTGTCTGTGTGTGTGTGAGTGAGTGTGAGTGTGTGTGTCTGTGTGTGTGTGTCTGTGTGTGTCTGTGTGTGTGTGTGTGAGTGTGAGTGAGTGTGTGTGTCTGTGTGTGAGTGTGTGAGTGTGTGTGTGTGAGTGAGTGTGAGTGTGTGTGTGAGATTGTGTGTGTGAGTGTGTGTGTGTGTGAGTGTGTCTGTGTGTGTGTGTCTGTGTGTGTCTGTGTGTGTGTGTGTGAGTGTGAGTGAGTGTGTGTGTCTGTGTGTGAGTGTGTGAGTGTGTGTGTGTGAGTGAGTGTGAGTGTGTGTGTGAGATTGTGTGTGTGAGTGTGTGTGTGTGTGAGTGTGTCTGTGTGTGTGTGTCTGTGTGTGTGAGTGAGTGTGTGTCTGTGTGTGTGTGTGAGTGTGAGTGAGTGTGTGTGTGTGTCTGTGTGTGTGTGTGAGTGTGTGTGTGTGTGAGTGTGTGAGTGTGTGTGTGAGTGAGTGTGAGTGTGTGTGTGAGATTGTGTGTGTGAGTGTGTGTGTGTGTGAGTGTGTCTGTGTGTGTGTGAGTGTGTGTGTGTCTGTGTGTGTGTGAGTGAGTGTGAGTGTGTGTGTGAGATTGTGTGTGTGAGTGTGTGTGTGTGAGTGTGTGTGAGTGAGTGTGAGTGTGTGTGTGAGATTGTGTGTGTGAGTGTGTGTGTGAGTGTGTGTGTGTGAGTGAGTGTGAGTGTGTGTGTGAGATTGTGTGTGTGAGTGTGTGTGTGTGAGTGTGTGTGAGTGAGTGTGAGTGTGTGTGTGAGATTGTGTGTGTGAGTGTGTGAGTGTGTGTGTGAGTGTGTGTGTGTGTGAGTGAGTGTGAGTGCGTGTGTGAGATTGTGTGTGTGAGTGTGTGTGTGTGAGTGTGTCTGTGTGTGTGTGAGTGTGTGTGTCTGTGTGTGTGTGAGTGTGTGTGAGTGAGTGTGAGTGTGTGTGTGAGATTGTGTGTGTGAGTGTGTGAGTGTGTGTGAGTGAGTGTGAGTGTGTGTGTGAGATTGTGTGTGTGAGTGTGTGAGTGTGTGAGTGAGTGTGAGTGTGTGTGTGAGATTGTGTGTGTGAGTGTGTGAGTGAGTGTGTGTGTGTGTGTGTGTGAGTGAGTGTGAGTGTGTGTGTGAGATTGTGTGTGTGAGTGTGTGTGTGTGAGTGTGTGTGAGTGAGTGTGAGTGTGTGTGAGTGTGAGTGTGTGTGTGAGATTGTGTGTGTGTGAGATTGTGTGTGTGTGTGATTGTGTGTGTGTGTGAGATTGTGTGTGTGTGTGTGTGAGATTGTGTGAGTGTGTGTGTGAGTGTGTGAGTGTGTGTGAGTGTGAGTGTGTGTGAGATTGTGTGTGTGTGAGTGTGTGTGTGTGTGAGATTGTGTGAGTGTGTGTGTGAGTGTGTGTGAGTGAGTGTGTGTGTGAGATTGTGTGTGTGAGTGTAAGTGTGTGAGTGTGTGTGTGAGTGTGAGTGTGTGTGAGTGAGTGTGTGTGTGAGTGTGTGTGTCTGTGTGTTCTGCTGGATGTATCACCGTCTCTGCAGCTTCTTTCCATGCTGTGGTGCTGGGACTCCAGCATTAATCAGCTCTGGTTTATGGTGATGGTGCGGGGAATCGAACCTGGGACATTAGAGCCTGAAGCATGAGAATCTCTTTGCATAACCTTTATGCTATCTGACCCCTGCCCCAGACCCCCCCCCCTTTTTATTGTGGTGTCAGGAAATGAACTCAGGACCTCAGACATGTGTAATAAGGTTGAGCAGCCTCTCAGGTCCAGCCTCTTCCTCCCCCTCTTCCTCCTCTTCCTCCCTTTCTTCCTCTTCCTCTTCCCCTGCCCTTCTTCCCTTCCTCTTTTTCTCCTTCGTCTTCTTCTCTTTCCCTTCCCTTCTTTACTCCCCCCTCCCTTCTTCCTTGCTTCTTTCTCCTCTCCCTCCTCATTCTCTTTCTCCTCCTCCTAGAGGTTGAGAGAATAAACAGGGCATAACTCTGGTATATTCCATGCTTGGGATCAAATTACCTCAAGCTTCAAGTCAGTCACTCTATCCGTGGAGCCACCTCCTGGACCCTCAAACCTAACTTTACTTTGACATTTCCCTTTTAATGTCCTCGACAGAAGTCATCCTCAGGCTGTTGCATTGTTTTTAAATTTTTAAAAAATATTTATTTTCCCATTTGTTGCCCTTGTTTTATTGTTGTAGTTATTATTGTTGTTGTTACTGATGTCGTCGTTGTTGGACAGGACAGAGAGAAATGGAGAGAGAAGGGGAAGACAGAGAAGGGGAGAGAAAGAGAGACACCTGCAGACCTGCTTCACCACCTGTGAAGCGACTCCCCTGCAGGTGGGGAGCTGGGGCCTCGAACCAGGATCCTTATGCCAGTCCTTGTGCTTTGCACAACGTGCGCTTAACCCGCTGTGCTACTGCCTGACTCCCACATTTTTTTTTTTTTTGGTAGAATGGAGACCACAGTTTTCTGTCTATGATCACTTTCTGAGAGTCTGAGAGACAGCGTGCTTTCTGTTTTACATCGGTAAGCTCATGTGTTCGCCTCCTCTGTGTTCCACATTTGAGGGGAACCACCCGGTAGTTAGATGGCCTTTCATCTCTTTCCTTAGCTCACCTAGCTCTAATCACTACCACTTTCGTCCATTTTGTCCAGAATAATGTAATGGCATCCTATTTCTAAGACTTATTTTATTTTTGCTATTTTAAGTAGTGATTAAATAGTGATTTACAAAGTTATAAAGTAACGGGAATAATTCCACACATTTCCCACCGTCAGAGTTCTGTGTCCCATCCCCTCCACTGGAAACTTCAGTAGTTGTCCCAATGTCACAGATATGGGCTGGTCTTATAACTATATCTACATATATATATTTCCCCATTTTTTTTTACCTTTTAAAAAAAATATTTCATTTATTTATCAATGAGAGGGATAGGAGGAAAGAGACGAAGAACCAGACATCAGTCTGGTACATGTACTGCCAGGGATCGAACTCAGGACCGCATGCTTGAGAGCCCAATGCTTTACCCACTGCGCCATCTCCCGGACCACCCCATTTTTTTTTAATGGTCCTTCCCTCACTTCCTTTCCAGTTCACCCTTACACCTATTACTTCTTCAGTCTCTCTCTCTCTTTTTTTTTTTTTGGCCTCCAGGGTTATTGTTGGGGCTCAGGGCCTGCACTACTAATTCACTGCTCCTGGAGGCTATTTTTCCCCATTTTTGTTGCCTTTATTGTTGTCATTGCTGCTGTTGTTGTTGGATAGGAGAGAGAGAAATAGAGAATGGGAAGACACAGAGGTTGAGAGAAAGATAGACACCTGCAGACCTGCTTTACACTTGTGAAACAGCCCCCCCTGCAGGTGGGGAGCCGGGAGCTCGAACCCGGATCCTTGCGTCAGTCCTTGCGCTTTGTGCCATGTGTGCTACCACCTGCCCCCCCTGTGTGTGATTCCTTTTTCCCCTCTTCTCTCTCAGATAAGAGAAACAGTGTCTGGCTCCCTCTGGTGTTTTCCCTTTCATTGATATTATAAAAACAAGATTCCTGGGAGTCGGGCTGTAGCGCAGCAGGTTAAGCGCAGGTGGCGCAAAGCACAAGAATCGGCATAAGGATCCCGGTTCGAACCCCGGCTCCCCACCTGCAGGGGAGTCGCTTCACAGGTGGTGAAGCAGGTCTGCAGGTGTCTATCTTTCTCTCCTCCTCTCTGTCTTCCCCTCCTCTCTCCATTTCTCTCTGTCCTATCCAACAACAACAACAATAAAACAATAAGGGCAACAAAAGGGAATAAATAAATAAATAATAAAAAAAACAAGATTCCTGGTGGTAAATGCTTCAGATCCTGGTGGAATAGGGGTGCAGAGCCCTCTGGTAATCTCCCCCTATCATTTCTCCCCCAGTGAGAGTATGGAACAAAATTCTTTGTGGGGTGCAGAAGGTAGAAGGCCTGGCTTCTAGAATTGTTTCTCCACTGGACATGGGCGTTGACAGGTGGATCCATCCCCCCAGCCTGTTTCTATCTTTACCTAGTTGGACAGGACTCTGCAGAGGTGAAGCTCCAGGACTCATTGGTGAGGTCATCTGCCCACAGAAGACTTAGATAGTTTAAACTTAAAAAGTCTGACATAGGGAGTTGGGCGGTAGTGCAGCGGATTAAGCGCACATGGCACAAAGCCCAAGGAGGGGCATAAGGATCCTGGTTCGAGCTTCCAGCTCCCCACCTGCAGGGGAGTCGCTACAGGCGGTGAAGCAGGTCTGCAGGTGTCTGTCTTTCTCTCCCCCTCTCTGTCTTCCTCTCCTCTCTCTACTTCTCTCTATCCTATCCAACAACGATGACAACAACAACAGCAATAATAACTATAACAATAAAAACAAAAAGGGCAACAAAAGGGAATAAATAAAAATTAAAAACAAAAGTCTGACATATCTGGGGAGGTAGCTCAGTGGTACATGTCTTGCATGCATGAGGTCTGTGTCCTACGAGCCTGAGACAGAGAGAAGGAAAGAGAAAGGTCCCGAGCATCACGCTGTCATATACCATGCCACGGACAGAACTTGAGACTTTATGTTTGAGAACCAAAGAGTTTATCCACGGCACCATCTCCTGGATGTTGGCCTGCACATTAAAAATTTTTTTTCTCATATATTTCTAATTGAGGGTCCCATGAATTTTAATAGTCAAGCCAATAAAATGATTCCTTAGCAATGAATGTCTTCAGCACTTCAGGAAAAAGTGACATGCTAGTAGTTTAGGATGCAAATTGGTGAAGTCATTCTAACTCATGACTTCTGACTTGCACTTAAATTGGCAATTTCTATTTCTTTTTTAAAAAATATTTATTTATTTATTTTCCCTTTTGTTGCCCTTGTTTTAGTGCTGTAGTTATTGAATAGGACAGAGAGAAATGGAGAGAGGAGGGGAAGACAGAGAGGGGAAGAGAAAGAGAGACACGTGCAGACCTGCTTCACCGCCTGTGAAGCGACTCCCCTGCAGGTGGGGAGCCCGGGGCTTGAACCGGGATCCTCACGCCGGTCCTTGTGCTTCGCGTCACATGCGCTTAATCCTCTGCGCAGCCGCTGGACTCCCGGCAACTTATATTTCATACTTGCCTAAACAAGTTTGCCGTTACCTTTTCTAGATTACGTGCCCTCGGGGGCACTCTCATAGTGCAATATTAAAAACAAAACAACAACAACAACAAAATAAGAGGCTAGACAGGGGTTGCGTCCGGAATAACGCACAAGTTACTATGCAAGAAGTTCTTAGTTCAAGCCTCTGGTCCCCCACCTGCAGGGGTGAGAGGAGTTTCTTGAGCAGTGTAGCAGTGCTGGAGAGTTTCTCTTTCTCTGTCCCTCTCTGTTTCTGTCTCTATAGAACATAAATAAATAAATACAAAGGGGAGAAAAATGACTGCTGGTAGTTGTGTAGTGACCAAGCCCAGTAATTACCTTGGTGGCAAAAAAAAATATATATATATATATAATAAAAAGAAATTAAGAATGTATAAAGTAAATAATAAGATAAGATGAAAGCATAGCATGTATTTTCTTGCCCTCTCCTTCTCTGTCTCTGTCTTGCTGGCATCTCAGTGTGTCTGACCAGGCACTGATTCTCGAGGGTTGATTCCCAGTAAGAGGAAACTGCGTGAGTTTACAGTACATGGGCTTGGCTGCCTTCTCTGATCTGACTGTAACCGAAGTCTCTCGAAAGCACAAAAGCTCACGGCAGGCCTTTCTGTAAAATACAGCGGCGCTGCTTCCAAAGGCACCTTGCAGATGTCTCTCACGCATTTGGCAGGAGTCCCTGTCACTCGGCCAGTTCCTTCCTGCTCCTTGTTCTGAAGCCGTTTTTTATTGTCAGTGGCCACAGGACCACGTGGCTGCTGCTGGTGCTGGCGTCTCTTTCTCTATCTCAGTCAATCCTGAAAAGTCCCTCTCGGGAGTCGCGCGGTAGCGCAGCGGGGTTAAGCGCACGTGGCGTGAAGAGCAAGGACCAGCGTAAGGATCCGGGTTCGAGTACCCAGCTTCCCACCTGCAGGGGAGTCGCTTCACAGGCGGTGAAGCAGGTCTGCAGGTGTCTGTCTTTCTCTCCCTCTCTCTGTCTTCCCCTCCTCTCTCCATTTCTCTCTGTCCTATCCAACATCGACGACAAGGGCAACAAAAGGGAAAATAAATAATAATAATAAAAAAGGGAGTCGGGCGGTAGTGCAGCGGGTTAAGCGCATGTGGCACAAAGCGCAGGGACTGGCATAAGGATCCCGGTTCGAGCCCCCGGCTCCCCATATGCAGGGGCGTCGCTTTACAGGCGGAGAAGCAGGTCTGCAGGTGTCTGTCTTTCTCTCCCCGTCTCTGTCTTCCCCTCCTCTCTCCTTTTCCCTCTGTCCTATCCAACAATGATGACATCAGTAACAACAATAACCACAACAACAATAAAAAAGGCCAACAAAAGGGAAAAAAAAATATAAAAAAAATTTTTTTTAAAGAAAAGTCTCTCTCTTTTTTTCCTTTCTTTTATCATTTTATTGGGGGGCAGTGGATTGATAGTTTCCAGTACAGTTGTTGACATGTAGGTACGACTTCTCATCTTCCTGTGCTAAGTGTCTGCAAAACACTCTCATCCTCAACCTGGGTCCTTTCCTAACATCGTGCAGTCAGGATCTCAGACCTTCTGTTTTCTAAGATGATCATGATTCTTAAATTCAACCCCACTCCCCAAATTTGACTTTATTTATTTATTTTAAATATTGGCAGAACTCTTTTTTTTTTTTTAGATTTTTAAAATTTATTCATGAGAAAAATATGAGGAGAGAGAGAGAACCAGCTATCACTCTGGTGCATGTGCTGTAGGGTATTGAACTGAGGACCTCACGCTTGAGAATCCAGTGCTTTATCCACGGAGCCACCTCCTGGACCACTATTTTATTTTATTATTATTTTATTTTTAATTTTTCTTTTGTTGCCTTTGTTGTAGTTGTCATTGATGTCATCGTTGTTGGATAGGACAGAAAGAAATGGAGACAGGAGGGGAAGACAGAGAGGGGGAGACAGAGAGGGGGAGAGAAAGACAGACACCTGGAGACCTGCTTCACCGTTTGTGAAGCGACTTCCCTGCAGGTGGGGAGCCGGGGCTTGAACCGGGATCCTTACGCTGGTCCTTGAGCTTTGCGCCACGTGCGCTTAACCCGCTGCGCTACCACCCGGCTCCCCCTTTATTTTATTTTTTTAAATTTTGTTTAGATAAAGGCAGAGAGAGAGAGAGAAAGAGGCCGCAGAATTGAAGCTTCCTACAGCATGGGGGAGGTCTTGCTTGAACCTGGGTCAGATACATGGCAAAGTCACTCGCTGTCTAAATAAGCTATTTCACTGGTCCTCCCCTAACTTTTTCTTTCTTTATTAAAAAAATATTACTGATTTAGTATTTATCTGTGAAATTACAAGATAATAATAGCAGCATGATTTTTTTATGAAATTATTTATTTATTCATCATTCATTAGAGAACTGCTCAGCTCTGGCTTATGGTGGTACCAGGGGATTGAACCTGGGACTTCGGAGCCTCAGGCATGAGAGTCTCTTTCTATAACCTTTTTACTATCTACCCCTGCCCTAGGGGTATAATTCCACAAGTTTCTACTACCAGAGTTCTGTGTTCCAATCCCCCTTCAGTGAAAACTGCAATAGTTCTCCCCAGGTCACAAGTATGGGTTGACTCTATCTATCTATCTATCTATCTATCTATCTATCTATCTATCTATCATCTATCTATCTATCTATCATCTATCTACCTATCTATCTATCATCTATCTATCTGACTATCTATCTATCTATATTTTTGTCCATTTTTATTCACTTCTATGATCCTACCTTCACTTCCTTTCTAAGTCACTAGTTACAACTATCTTCCTTTTTTTGCTGTTCTCCTTCAGATAAGCAAAAAGAGCCTGGCTTCCTCTGGTGTTTTCCTGATTTGCTTCCCTTTCAGTGATGGTATAAAAACAAAGATTCCTGGTGACAAATTTTTTGGGTCCTGGTGGAATTGGGGCTCAAAACCCTCTTGCCAGCCTGATCCACTTAACGATGGCCTTTTTGACCACTATCAGGCCACTCCATTACCTGTGGTCCTAGACAGGGTGGAGTCCCACATAGATAATAGGGCCTCAGGCTCCCCTCTCTCTGCTGTTACTGGGCACGTCCATTGGCAACATCATCACAAACCCTTGTGTTGGCTTCTTGAGGACCATTGTATCCTCACCATGAACTAGCAATGGTAGGCACTGCCCCACTCCCTGCAGGGAAGCTGCGTCAGCCTGCTCTGCCACTGGAGGAAGACTGGTCCTGAAATGAGTGCGGCCTGGACTTTTTTTTTTGCTTCCTAGTATTCTCAACTCTGATGCCATCTTCCCAGACAATATTTCTTTTTCTTTTTTTTTTTTTAATATTTATTTTATTTATTTATTCCCTTTTGTTGCCCTTGTTGTTTTATTGTTGTAGTGATTATTGTTGTTGTCGTCGTTGTTGGATAGGACAGAGAGAAACGGAGAGAGGAGGGGAAGACAGAGGGGGAGAGAAAGACAGACACCTGCAGACCTGCTTCACCGCCTGTGAAGCGACTCCCCTGCAGGTGGGGAGCCGGGGTTCGAACCGGGATCCTTATGCCGGTCCTTGTGCTTTGCGCCACCTGCGCTTAACCCGCTGCGCTACAGCCTGACTCCCCCAGACAATATTTCTAATCCACCCCCATCTTAGTTCTTAAGGTCAAGCAATGATTACTAAGACATAGGCTCCTAGGAAGATACTTAAAACAGACTCCTTGGCTTCCTTCACCCCTAAGATCCCTACTTTCCTTTGCTCTATTCGTACTTTATGTAGAAAATATCGAAAAGAGAAAAGGGACCAAAAGGGACTCCATTTTGGATACTCTCCGCCATGTTAGCCACCCTGAACCCAACCAATCAGAGACGAGCAAGAAAGTTCCCGAATACTGAGAAAGCAGAACAGCCGTTGACCTGAAACCAACTGTTCCTCATTCCGCATAAACATCCCCACCTGTTCCCACCCTGTGCTAACTATAAAAAGCTGAGATGAAAAGTGTTTGGGGTCACAAGACTTCCCCTGTGTGGAGGCTCTTGGGACCCGAGCTTAAGCTTGTAATAAAGCCTCTTGTACTTGCATGTGACTCTGGACTTCCTCGTGTGTGATCCGGACCCAAACCTCGGAGCGAAACAGACAGATGTCAGGCCCAGAGGTGACCCAGTGGGTTGAAAGCAAGTTTTAAATGTGTGAGTTCTGATGGTGGGAATTGTGTGGAGTTGTATCCCTCTTATCCTATGTTTTTTTTGGTCAGTGTTTCCTTTTTATAAATAAAAATTAAAAAGAAAGAAGGAAAGAAAGAAAGGAAGAAAGAAAGAAAGAGTTGGGGTAGGGTAGATAGCATAATGGTTATGCAAAGAGACTCTCATGCCTGAGGCTCCCAAGTCACATCACCATAAACCAGAGCTAAGCAGTGCTCTGGTAATGTGTGTGTATATCTATCTATCTATCTATATAAATGGCCCCACTTGTAAAATTAACAAGAAGCTTCCTTTCTGTTTTTATCTGTATTCAACCTCAGCCATGGCCCAGACTTGACTTTCTCATGCTTCTGCTTCATGTGGGAGATACTTAGCTCTCAGTCTTCTCTCTGGCTGCCACTACACTGACAGACCCAAATGTTATTAGGTAAGAGCGGATAGACCAGACTGTGGAGTTAAACAAACAAACAAACAAACAAACGACCCCAGCAACTCTGAAACTCGTGGACCCTAATGCAGCTGTTCGTTCCTCACTGGCGAAATACGGATGCTAAGGCCTTCACAGGACCGTCTTCCCCCTGCCCCAACAGGACAGTCTTTGAAGTTCAAAGTCGAGGAGTTGAGCAGGTGAAAGGGTTCACGTCCATCTTTCTGCAAACTGTGCTGCATTTTCCAGGCGGGGGGGGGGGGGGGGGGGGGAGCGGTGAGGAAGGAAGCACAGTAGGAGGGATGGGAGAGATGGCTTGATGATTATGCAAGTGACTTTCTGGCCTGAGGCTTTGAGCTCCCAACTTCAATCCCCACACCACTATAGACTTGAATTTAGCAGTGCTCTGGTGAAAAAAAAAAAAAAGAAAGGAAGTAAAAGAAACAGAAGAAAGGACAAAATGAGCTGCTCCTGGTGGCTTGGTCCTTCTCCTTTTCTTCTCCTCCTTTTAACATAGCACTGCTCAGCTCTGGTTTATGGTGGTGTGACGGATTGAACCTGGGACTTGGGAGCCTCACCCGAACTGCCCCTGCGGCTCCAGACAGACTGTGACCCACCTAGTCAACGACGGCCACCTCTCCAGATTCAAAGGAGGTCTCGAAACTTGACATCAGGCTCAACCTGACGCTGTGGACTGGCTACGGAAGAAGGGCAAACGCTAGAAGAAGAACCATTATGCTGTCTACCTCTGCTCTCTTTCTGTTTCCCTCCCTTCTTTTCTCTCTCTCTCTTTCTTTCCTTCCTTCCTTCTTTCTTTCTTTCTTTCTCTCTTTCTTTTACTTTTATTTATGATTGGATATAGACCAGAGAAATTTAGAGAAGGGGAGGTAAAGAGGGAGAGAGACACCTACAGCCCTGCTTCACCACTTGTGAAGCTTTCCCCTATAGGTGGGAGCCGGGGCTTGAACCTGGATCCTTGCGCAGTACAATGTGAACACTTAACCAGATGCGCCACTGCCTGGCCTCCCTTTCTTTCTTTCTTCCTTTCTTCCTTCCTTCCTATCTTTCTTTCTTTCTTTCTTTTTTCTTCACACCTGAATATACACAGAACAGCTCTGCCCAACTGGACATCTTGCATATGAACTATAATACGAGCTATGAATGAAAGTCTTGTATGTGCAACGTAAGATTTTTTTTTAGTAGCTGTGTTTGAAAAAAAGCAACAAGCAACTGGTAGAGTTGATTTTAATAAACATTTTTGTCTAATTCCTTGATCCAGTTGACTAGTGCAGTGGATATAAAAATCACTGAGGTCGTTTTTACTGTTTTCATTACATCGGGTCTTCAAAGTCCAGTGTGTGTTTCCTAAGCTATAGCACGTGTCATTTTACTTTTGTCCCGGGAAGTATTCAGACGTGAGCAGGTACAGATGCAGGGCAGTAGGGGGTGCACACTAGCACCCAGGAAGATGAGTCTGTGTTGAAGTCACACTTGTTATGACTTAGTTGATGTAGCCAAGACGGAGGGGGCAGGTGGCGTTGCCCAGACAGGTGTCCCTGCCCAGACAGGTGTCCCAGCCAGCCTAAAAGTAGCAGAGAAGCGGTTGCAAAAAATTGCCAGAGGCATTTTCAGAAAAGCTGGCGTCCTAATCCTGCCCCTAAGAGCATTGCAGCCATTATCCCCATCATCAGCATTTGTAATATACCAGGACTATGTGGGAGGAGGGGGCCGGCTCAAGGAGTCATTTGTTTACTTTGCAATGCTTTAGAGGCGGCAGCTGTCCTGAGTCCAGATATAATGACAACTTAGGGAATAAATAAATATAAAAACATTTAATTTTAATATATTTATTTATTGGCGAGAGACCTGCAGCACTGCTTCACTGCTCATGATTCTTCCCCCTGCAGGTGGAGACAACTTTTTAAAAGCTTCTCTCATTCTTTCACACTATTATTTTTATTTTATATTTTTAAAAATCATTTTATTTATTTTTTAACCACAGCACTACTCGGCTCTGGCTTATTGTGGTACGGGGGATTAAACCAGGGACTTTGGAGCATCAGACATGAAAGTCTGTTTGCATAACCATTATGCTATCTACCTGTGCCCCTTATTTTAATTTTTTTTCTCAATTAAAAAATTTCTCAACTACCAGATTCGATTTACTCATTTAGTACGTTATCTGCTTAAAATGTTTTCTTTCTGGACTGACACAGATAGCCTCACTGTGTCATTAACTGGCATAAACTTGGAGAATACAAATACTGATATTGGCCTTAAGCATTTTTTAAAATTTATTTTTATTTCTCCCTCCCTTCTCCCCTTTTGTTGCCCTTGTTGTTTATCATTGTTATTGTAGTTACTATTGCTGTCGTCATCTTTGGATAGGACAGAGAGAAATGGAGAGAGGAGGGGAAGACAGAGAGGGGGAGAGAAAGACAGACACCTGCAGTCCTGCTTCACCAGCTGTCAAGTGACTCCCCTGCAGGTGGGGAGCCGGGAGTTCAAACCAGGATCCTTATGCCGGCCCTTGCGCTTAGCTCATGTGCGCTTAACCCACTGCGCTACAGCCTGACTCCGTAGAAATTTCTCTTTCTTCCTTCCTTCCTTCCTTCTTTCCTTCCTTCCTTTCTTTCTCTCTCTCTTTTTTTAAAGATTTATTTATGAGAAAGATGGAAGGAGAGAGAAAGAACCAGACATCACTCTGGCACATGTGCTGTCGGGGG